>NC_085139.1:203332763-203632763 GCF_024139115.2 Armigeres subalbatus | reverse complement strand
AAGGCGTCCGAAAAATCTTTGTCGCATCTACCGCAACAACGGGACATAATTTTGTACGCCGAATTGAGGAGGATTATTCCTCGGTAACTGGCGCTCTCTAGTCTGTGTCAGACATTATGTATACGCGCTTCATGGAATGAGCATGAGATCACTTTTCAACTAATATTACGGGCGAAAATGTATTGAAATGAAACACATTTTGTTGATCTCCGATAGCACTGTGCCTCCTCATATGATCACATGTGCATTGGCTCATGAGACGTCTCATGAGACAATTTCAATGTCAAAAGTATTCGAGTCCTGTAACTGGAAACATTGTTTTGTAGTACTGCATTCGCAATGTCTAAGAAGTGTAGCGTCTCCGATGAAGAGCTATTCTCTATCAATCCAGTTGAAAAAAAGGCATTTTGTTTGTTGTGCAATAAGAAGCTAACGGATCTGAGGAAATTTTCATACCACCGCCATTACAAGCTTCTGCATAGGACCGCTGCTATCAAATATGGTATTTTGGAAAGCGATGAGGGAAGTGGGGATTCCAAAGCTGGAAATCCGCATGGATACTTCAACTTATATTTCGTCGTTAGTAGAGCTCGTTACCGTTAATGAATTGCCATTGAGTATGTTGCAATATCCAGTCTTCCAACGTATTTGCCGTCCTATCGGAGAGAGTCTGCATATTTCCCGACAATTGACCCCGGATTCTATGCGATCGGTTAGTATATTTTACATTTTAGTCTTTATTGAGAAAATGTTTAAGCCACATTTTGCCAAATGAATTTTAAAGGTTTTAAGGAACGTCGCAGGTCAAATACGTGAATATATTCGCAAAGAAGTGTACGGAATCATGGTATGTCTCAAGGCAGATGCAGCTTCCCGGTTGGATCGCGAGTTTCTTGGTGTCACTTTGCAATACTTGGATAAAAGAACCATTAAAATACGAACTTTGAACATATTGGAGTTATACGACAGACACACAGCTGAAAATTTGGCGGGAGAAATTTGCTTGAACCGTACGATATCGACATTAGACGAGTTTTGACGGTCACCACCGATAATGCCAGCAATATGACTGCCGCCGTGCATCGTTTGAAAATGCGTCAGGAAGCGGCCATGAATGACTTGGAAGAGGATAGTATTAGCGATAGCGAAATAGAAGAAGAAAATGATGAACATGATGGAGAGTCAACGATGTCAACGTTTGAAAAGATTGAGTTTGTAGAACCAATTATGAACGGCGTGAGGTGTGCAGAGCACACGTTGCAATTGGCAGTTAACGATACACTGAAAGCCTCAAAATTCAAATCAATTCTAGCGAAGATTCGAGCTGCTGTAAAAGTTCTCCGCAAAATGCCATACAAACGGATGTTCACTTTGAGCAACAAGAGAAGACCAAAGTTAGATTGTGTAACACGATGGAACAGTACGTATTCGATGTTAGATTCGCTTTGGAAAGAAAAATCATTCATTGAAACTTTAGTGGATGAATCCGGAAAAGCATTAATAGAAAGCGCCTTGTGGAACTCCATCGGACAGTACCTGTCAGCATTGAAGCCGGTGGCAGACGCTACAGTTCAGCTACAAAAATCTCAAATTACGTTTGGAGATTTCTTTTTGATCTGGGAGAAGTGCTGCTTTGAAATAAGTAAAAATAATGATGAATTATCAGCCACTCTGGCCTCAAAAATGGAAGAGCGACGCAAACAGATAATGACCAATGAATCGTTCCTTGGTGCTATCTACATGGATCAAAGAATTAATTTTCGGAATAGTCCTTTCATCTCCCCTGAAGAACGCATCATCACATTGGGAAATTTTATATAATTTTAGTTTTTATAATTTTCTTAACCCACAGGAATATATTAAGAAAACATGATGAAATCTATTAATAGCCAAGAAAGAATTTCAGAATAACGAATTGAAAGAAGATTTGAATAAACTGTCGCGTATGCCAAGACTAAAGCAAGATACTGACAATGGGGAAACTATTCTGGACTGGTGGTATGAATTAAAAAGCACTAAGCCGGACATGTATGCTATTGCCATAACGTTGCTATCGATTCCATGTACACAAGTTTCTGTGGAGCGGTGTTTCAGCGGATTAGCTCTTGTTTTGACAAAGCATCGTACACAGTTACATGACGAAACGCTCAGAAATATTCTTTTAATAAGGTTGAACAACGATCTTTTACAAAGGGTTGATTATATCAAAGCATTAGCATAAATTTGTTTTTTTGTTCATTTAATGAATAGGCTCTAATTGAAGAATTTGCCCCGTATCCTCAACACACAGATTCGTTCGCTAATGGGTTTCCACTTGCTTCATCTGCTTGCCCATCACTACGAAACCAACTCCATGCTCTGCTTTTCCGCCGCCGCTGTGATAGATGTTATATTTGAATGCAGTGTTGGTCGTGGAGTCCACGGCTCGGAATTCACGTTCTCCGGTTGTAGGCCATCGGACTTCTTGGATAACGGCCACGTTCACTCCAACCTTCTGCAGCTCACGACCCAGAAGGCTTACTCGTCCAGGTTCATTTAGGGTCGTGACATTTCAGGTACCGATTTTCCAATCATAGTCCTTATTTCGTTGTCGGGTCGATTGCCAAAAATACCGTTCTCTTTTTCTTCTATCTCCATTTTTCGTGGTATTTAAAAGGCTTCAGTAAGCTACCTTACCGGGGTCGCGTTACCTACATTGCTCTGGTGGGGCTGCCTCCTTAAGTATAGCTGACGCGATCCAGCATTTCGTTAATCAGCCGCTGGGTACCAGGCAGAGGGTATTTGAACCACACCTCGAACTTTATGAGATGCATTGATATACAAGGAATGTTCAGACCAGATTTGATCATAATTGATTTTAGCTAAACTTGGCAAATAATAAAAAATCTGCCGAAACCGCAATTTCTTCTGAAGTAATAGATTCTGCAACTTTGTTGTAAGAAAAATATTTTCGGAAATTTAAGTAGAAATTTATCACTCATCAAATCGACGTTCGCATCCCGCCCACAAAAGCAGAGCCGTTTTGAAAATTTGGTATTGATCATTCACAAAAGCCAGTTTTATTATTATTTTATGATGAATTAGAAATCTAATGGAAACGTATTTTGAACAATAATATCGCCTTAGATTTTGATGAATATTAAACGCCTAAAATGTTGAAGATTATTTAGTGAAAGCTCGAGTGAAAGCTTCTGAAACTGAATCAGAAGGCCAGAGCTGGTCAAAGTTCGGAACCATACACCAAACAATTATCAAAAAATTTTCAACTTACTGTTTTAATCATTACATATTCTGAAGCTCATTTCAAGAAAACCCCGAATATTATCTTTATGGGTCTATGGTGGTCTTAACAGCATCGAAATCAGTTCATGTGTTTCCAAACATTACATGAGCCTCAATTTGATGATGGGCTTAGGAAGTCTTATGGTCGATCTTCACGTCTCTGGTAGGATCTCTTTGATGATACCGTTGCAACATTCCTTTTGAAGCAGTTTGCCAGCCTACAGAAACATATCATCCAAGAAGACGCTGTTGCAACTGAATCGGAGGGAATTACGAGGTTTAATGCTAACTAATTTCGAAATATTTTAAAGTCATTTTTGTCATTTTATTGTCAGAGTTAAATCATTTTGTCAGCTTTTATGTTATTTAGATGTCTATTGTCATTATGGGTGCTCAAAATCTACACAAGCAGTTTTTTCTACTCACATGGAACATGTTGCCCAATGTTTCATCGCAGAAACCGAATCGGAAGTTTTTTTTATTTTTTTATATTTTTATTTCAATTAATTTTTTATCAATTATCAATCAGGAGAATTTTTCAAAGGAATCAAGCAAAGTTTTAAGTGAAGACTCAGTAGAAACTCCAGTGGAAACTCGTTACTATAAAAATTTAAAAGAATATACTCTTGAATTCTATCAATCTGAAAGTACAAAAATTAAACGTTTTTCAATCATCAAAACAACGAGTTTATTGAATTCACTAACCTATTGGATTTTGTAAATTAAAATTGGAAAGTGTAGACTCAAAGAAAATTTCATTATGCTTCCTTAAATACCTTAAATACAATAAAGAATCGATTGAACGAATAAAAACTCAGAGGTGCAGCCAAATCGGATTGTACGGAAAGGTGACGTTGAACTACGTAGCTGTATGTAATGTACACGATATCAACTTTTCTGTTTGATGAGACCAAAGCAAGCGTTTTTCAAGCCCAGGGTGAATCTGTTTTCGTTGTTAATCCTGTGCTCCTGAGATTGAGTGAGCATTACGAACCCTGGTGATGTATATAATTTTTAGATCAACATTTTTCGAATAATCAAGGATGAACAACGCTCTCAAGCGATCACATATCCAAATTATCAATTCATCAAATGCCCTCAAGCTTTCGAGAGGAAACACGCGTGTAAGTTAATAGAATCGAAGTGCTCCAGCTAAAAGTCCTGTAAGTTGCATTAATTTGACGTCTATGCCAGCTTGAGGTCTCCATTTAGCCTTGCGAACCATGGCGCAGAATCCGGAGTTTTCAGGTTGGAAACATTCTCGATCCCCTGGGCATAGTATATATATATATATATATATATATATATATATATATATATATATATATATATATATATATATATATATATTGTATTTGTCCCGTTACGCTGGGATATGGATACCCTGAAGTAGTGCGTAACAGTGTGCATCCGGTCATATCGCCAGGCTCGGTACAACACTGAAGCTGACAATATGACGTCCATAACCCCGAATCCCAAGGTGTCAGGCGACCAGTGCAGTTAACGGAGCCTGTAATGCTGGGTAGACACTTTTTCGTGGTGCATTACAGAGTAAGATTTACCACACTATGCTCTAGTTCTTACTATTCTTGTCAATACTTATGAGTGATGGTCGGAAGAGTATGGAACGACTATAATTTGCTTTTAGATGACCCATTGTTTGCTCCTTTTGGATGGAGGCAATGGAGTAAATTATAAAAAAAACTCAACTCAATCTTAGGCTGGTTTCGAAGCCGACGACATGAAGCCATGAAGCTCCAGAGCGCTGATTAATTAGGAAAGAAGCGCATACGAAATTGGTGGATCTGCTGAACCCTCTGGCTGAATTAGAGCTCTGTGTAAAAATGAGATTCAGAAATACTCAAACGCAATGAAATCAGATCTGTACAAAAACGAATTCGGATCTCATAAGTAGCAAAAATATGTTTGAATTTCAGTACCGATGCATGGCCAAAATCAGTATTATCCCACTTATTGTTAAGCCGAAACTGATTGAGGGACGCGCCTTTGAGAGTTGGTATAAGCTATTTCTCGAAGGGTATAAATAGCGGTACCTTAATCTAAAGAGGCTTTACATTAAGCTTGAGAAAATATCTGATTAAAAAACGACTACTTCATTTCTTCTCAATAGAAATGTAGCAGAAAGACATGCACTAAACAAATGACACGGGTATACTACAAAAGTTCAATGAAATGGACGCAGTGGTTCATCCCGATTAAAAAAAAACTATTGTATTTGGCACACAAAATGCATACTACTGCAATGACGGACATAGAAAGCTTTCAATTGATAACGAAAGAAATGCTAATAGATTACTAAGTTTGGAAGCAGGCCAAGTTCCAGTTGGAATGTAGTGCTATGGAAGCAGCTTGGGATGCACTTACGAGATTGACTGATTCACCGATACCGATTGCTAAACTGTAAGCAAGTTTTCAATAGTAAATATTATCATACAAAAATATTGTAACACACTGATGTCGATTTTTACGCGGTAAGATATGGGCCGCGTAAATTTAAACAACGTAAAAAACCGCGTAAATCCCAAAATATGTCTGAATAAACCCCGGAATTCCCGAAATTCGAGTGAAAAAAATCGTATGAAAAACGATTTGTGTAAAAAACGCATTAAAAAAACGACTGTGTAACCCAGTGTACACTGGGTATGAAGCGTTGACTCTTCCTTGATCGAATGGTCAAAGAAAATTGAAAAACTATCGAGAAACGACTGAGATATTAACAATCAAAGTCTATCATATTTTCGTAGCGTTTTTCGATTTTTTGCAATCGTAAAGTGTACCCGAATGTAGAAAAGACAGACGTAGTTCTACGTCAAAATCTTTGAGGGGAAAGGTCAATTACCATAAAAAAGAAAAGAATTTTGATGTTGAAGACATTTTTCACTCGTCTGTAAGAACATTTAAAAATATTTCCTGGCATCCCTGCAGAAACAAACCAACCAAACCATACGGCTCAACGGCTGTTGCCTTGTTCAGATTACAGCTGAATAACATGTTATTCGAAGGTGTTACTTCTGAATAACAAAACCGTTCGCACTAGCATTTTAGGTAATACTATTTGACAGCTGACAGTATGTGTCAAGCGCCAAATTTTTTCGAGCAGTTTGTTGTTTGTTTACAAATATGCAGCGAGATTCTTCAAATTAGAATTCAATTATTATTAAACAATTATTCTGTTTGCGATAAAATAACCGTGATGAGATTTATTGATTTGCTTTTTTTCGTAATTGCAAGAAGGGGACCAAACATAGAAGGCTTGAGTTCAGTATGGGTTGAAACTGATAATGATTAGTGTGCGATAAAAAGCCAGAAGTATTTGTGTGCTTCGTTTAAATTTTATTTTGCTCATTTTTCCATCGCAAATTGGCTAGGAACTTTTGGTTACAAGTAGGTAATTTCATTAGCTTGTTTACTGATGTTGCTTTCTATATAAAATGGTGTGTATTGTTAGTCTTAGGTTTCGTCATCGGTGAACGGGATGTGAAGTCGAGGATTCCATAAATATTACACAGGCAGAAAGCATAAATGGAGCCTGGGAGGTCAAGATTGTTCAGAAATAATGTTTAGCAGCTGCAAGACGAGCCAACGTGAATTCAAGTTAAACAAAATTGTATTACCAAAACAGTGTGACAATGGAATTCGCGGAACAACCGCACCGCGAGAAAACAGGATTCCTGGAACCCGAGCTAACTCGCGAACAACGGTGAAAATTCCAAAAATATTCAGTACGATCGTTTGGAGCGACCGACGGCTTTTTATTGCGGTAAGCCCGAAACAGTTTATTATGCAATATATTTTTTAAATTTTCGAAATAATGTTGCTGATGGTAATAATTTTATGTATTTAGTCCATGGACCCAATGGGAAGTGTCATCAGTGTTGGTTGATTATTCTGCACCTATTCTGTAGATCCAGTTTTGCTCAAAAGGTCATCGGAAGACCACATGTTGCCGGTAGTGATAATTGGTTTTAAGAGTAAGAAACCCACCGTAGTTTCACCCACAAGAGGATGTACGAAGTAACTTCCAATTTTTATAATAAAACAACGCAGGATGATATCGCACGTAATCGTCATCAGAGGAGATGGTATTAGTTGCCAAAATCAGCAAAAACCATTCATCACATTCCATTTATATCTCAACTTAGGTGAACGAGGCCAGGGACGGAACTACGTTTCGCTAGGAAGGGATCGTGGAGTACTACTAACTATAATAGATACTAGAGTAGAACGATTCGACCGAAATAAAGATATTCAAACGCATTTACTTCTTCTTCTTCTATGGGTCTACATTCCAAGTGGAACCTGGCCCGCTTTTCAACTTGGTATCCTTCACCATTTTCTCAGTTATAATTTGAAAGCTTTTCTATGCCCGCCATTGCATAAGTGTGTCTCCTGTTTGGCAAGTACAATGGATACATTATGCCCAAGCAATCGAGATTGTTTCCCACCCGAAAACATACTAGACTGAACCGAAAATCGAACTTGTTAACTCTTGATTCGCAGTCCTACGCATTCAGTTAAAGGCAGATAGCTTAAGGGCTAAATATATATATTAACTTGAATATGAATTAGACGGTTTAAATTAAATGTAAGTAATCTGAAAATCTATTCTTGTTTTTATTAACTATGGGTTCAATTCAGTTTTAATCTAGCTTTATTTTTATGAATTTAAAAATTATTTATGAAAGTTTCACAAGTAATACCGAATTTAAGAATTTGTTGTATAATGGTTAGAAAGATGAAATACAAAACATAACGTGTTCGTAGTAAGTTGTGAAAAGGTGTCTGTTAAACATACAGCTTATTGATTGATAGAAGATGTTTTGTATTATACTAATGACACACTGGTGGTATAAGTACCATGGTACAAGAATCTTGAAATGAGTACCCTACTGATTATTCTCTTTATTAAAGATAGTCTTGGAATAATTTTCTTGTACCATGGTACAAGTACCACAGGTGTGTCCTTAGTATTACATTACGACTTTCTGATAACATGTAATTTTTTGATATTTGTTTGGTTTTTCAAGATGTTTTGTTTTACACTCTCTAGACATAGAACATGTCGCCAGGATGATTTCTCGAACTTTCAATAAACATGTTCATTTTTTGACATTTGTTTAGTTAGAAGACATGCAGTTATGATCGACATGAATTTCAAATACCATGTATGTGTATTTTAATTTATTTTATCAAAATGGAATTTCAAAAATACGTATGCAAGGATTTTTTTCATCCAATCCTGTAAATATTTTTTTTTTTAAATGAAACATTTATGAACAGTTTTTGTTGTATTAAATTTACAGATCATATTATTTTGAGTGAATGTTATTGAAAACTCACTTCCAACTTAACTAAACATAAACAACCTATATGTTTTTTTTTTACTTTCATTCAACAAACTTTGTTACTTGGGTTCAATGCATTCCTAATTTAATTCCATTTAACTTTTATTATGAGTTATGAGAAGTCGAACACTTGTGGAATACGTTACAATGGCGGATTTTCAAGTATGGCCGGAATTTCGATATGATCAATTCTTTCGCGATGTGGTTCGTTCACCCGAACACCGGAGTACTTCTACAACTCTTCGATGCACACGATCTTCTGACTATCGGGAGAAGTCCAATATTAGATCGGCGGAATCCAGTACCGATTACGACTTATCGTGTGCATTCTGCAGGCAATTTCTAAATCGTTTCTCCTTCACATAATTAGGAACTCAAAATGCAAGTCAGCAGCTACTTGGTAATATAATCAATATTTAATATTTAATTTTCAATATTTAATATCTAATTTTTAATTTTTAATTTTTAATATTTAATATTTAATATTTAGAATTTAATATTTAATATTTTATATTTAATATTCAATATTTTATATTTAATATTTAATATTTAATATTTAATATTTAATATTTTATATTTTAATTTTTTTCAGTATTTTACATTAAATATTTATAAATATTTAATTTTGAATATTAAATATTAAATGTTAAATATTAAATAATAAATAATAAATATTAAATATTAAATATTAAATATTAAAAATTGAATATTAAATATTAAATATTAAATATTAAATGCGACAGTCCATCATGAAGTATACCTTGTCAATTTTCAGTCCATCGTTCTACACAGCTGATTGGAGAATCCGATAGAAAACAAAAAGGAAATCAAAAATGACATTGCCGTATATCCAATTGGACACGCGAAATGACCAACCACTTGAATGCAAGAAAACATGCGCAGGGCCTTCGGACTTCAGTCGAGCAGCAAATTCGATCAGTTGTATCATGTTATTCCCAATAACATGTTTTTCAAAGGTGTTATTCGGCTGCCAGAAATGTATGGGAATATTACCTTCGAATAACATGTTATTGGCCGAATAACACCAAAGCGCGAATAACATGTTATTCGACCGTAGTGTGGATATAGTATGTCTCTGGAGTAAAAAACATCAATGAACTGAAGTCGACCTTTCCTAAACCAGATTACCTTTCACAAATAAGTCAGGTTACAGCCGCTTAAGATCAACCATATGTAATTTATTTAAATTTAAAATATCAATCATATAGAAACTTAATTCAAATCAGAAGGAAATTTTAATACCTGAGTACCTATGATGGTACGTTTTTACTTTTCCGGACCATTCATTTCAAACTCATTGATTATCTTACCTTCAAAGTTCGGCTGATTCTTTCGCCAGTCAAAATAATGCACCGACACTTGAAAAAGCGAACATTCATGAATCACTTCACCCACTGCTGCCACTACGGAAAGTCGTCCGATCGGAATCGCTTTTTTTCACCGCATAAAAATATCTTCATCACTTCAAAACAAAATTTTCAAGTTCTGCGTGTTTGATTCACCAAAATTTTCAACCTTGCATGTCTTCAACCTACTAAATTTGCGATCACTGTGACTGACATGCTCGCTTGAACAATCAAGCACCAGAACTGCTGTGTGTCGAAGTTGCGAATGAAAACATTCACTCCTGCTCACGTCTCGTCCCTCATCGACTCACTAGCAGGGCAATCAAAACACAGAACTCATGCGTTTTGTTGCAGTCGCAACAATGGAGGAGCTTTGTGATTGTGTGTGTATAACGGGACTTGATGCATTTTGCATGAAGAAAGTAACGAATAAAAGCTTATAAGCTTCCATTAAGTTTCCGATAGCTAGCCTCATCGGCCATCGAAGAAAAAAAAAAGAGAATAATTCGTAATAAGGTTTTACATCAAATAAACATAACCTCAAAAACTCAAACGAATGAATTCAATTTGACATTTATCGGTGGTAGGTTCATGAGGTTCATCATATCTCCCGCAGCAAGCGGATGAACCTTTGTTTATATACAAACCACCGATACCTGTCAAATATGGAAGAAATTCATCAGAACGCAGCCGTGGCTACATACGTGTGACGTCACACTGTGAAACCATATAGTAATTATTACACTCTTATGTTTCCTGTCTCATTTTTGTTAAAAATGGAACAACCCAAACATTAAGTAAAAATGTCCAATACTGAACCCCCTACACACTTAGAATAAATTACCGACTTCGGTAAATTATTCACCGAATTCTCAACAGCTGAACGATCGGTAAACGTTTCGGTAAACTAAGATATTACCGAAAAGTTTGTAATCTGTATCGAGGCATCGTTTGTCAAATTTACCGAAAATTCGGTAAAATTTACCGAAAAATAAGCAAGATCTGTAATTTACTGGAATCGTCGAAAACATTGCAAATCACCGAAATGTTTGTAAATTTTACCGAAAATATTGTAATACTGAGATTTGTTGTTTTCAATAAAACGAGACAGTTCGTTTGATTTATGCATAACATGATTTTTATTGATGCCATACATACCAAATATGTGTTTTAATTGATCCAAAATCTAATTCGGACTTGCCACTAATACCTAAAAGACATAACACATTTTCAAGACAAAAGTTCAGGCACAGACAGTCTGTGGTTCAGGTACCAGTTGTAAATGCAGATTAAAATTCTTCTCTGTCATGCACGCTCATACACGCCAATGTGCTTGCACAGCTTAGATTTCGGGTACCGGATGAATTTGAAGTCCTATGGTCGCCATGTCGCCATTTTTTTGTGAATGGATGAAGAATATTCAGCAGGCTTATCCCTTGGAAAAACGAATCAACACAGACGCTGTAGTTAAAAAAAACAATACTCAGTGTCAGAAACTCGTTTAGTCAACGACAAAAAGATTATTAACTATATTTACCTTGGCTCTTGGTGTTATTTTTTCGCAGACGAAGCGGATCCTCACTGGAACGACAGTAGCTATGAATTGAAGAAAAAACTTGGCGCGATGACGTTTTGCTTTGTGATTATTGAATTCACCGACGTTTCAGCTGATAATTTACCGACGTCGGTGAATTAAACAATTTACATTCTTTGTCGGTAAAAAAATCTGAAGGGTTATGTACAAGACATGACCGCCCAACGTAAACTACGTAAAACAGTTTGGTGCATTGAGGAATGTAGTCATATTTTAAGATAATTCATTTGATTACTTATGTCACTGGTTTAGAACAAAATTACCATAACTTAAAATACAAAACATGTTGGATACCGTAGTCAGGGGTGACGTCCGAGCCCTCACCGACAGTCTGGAGGTCGGATAACAAAATCGTTCAAAAAGGTCACTTATAATTCAGTTTTATTGTTCTCAGATACATTAAATCTATTCTACAAGCCTTCTTTGTAGTTGAAACAGTGACCCATTCTCACCCCCATTTGACCCATTGTCACCCCGACGACGGTACGATAACTTAAAATTTTAACTTTAAAACCCCAAGTGGTAATAATGCTTTTCGCAATTCCAACTGTTGCATATATGTGGATATATGTGGAAATATGGGAGTATGATTATTAAATAATACTATTCTGAAATAAAAATAACTCACTAGTGTTACAGTCGGAATTCGCTGGTTGAGATTTTAATACTTGGGTCACTTTTTAGTTGGGCCTCCGCTGGTTGGGTCATGGCCCAACTAAAAAGCAACCGTGCGTCAAAATTCAATGTAAACACGGAAAACGGGTCTGGGCGTCACTGGACATCATTTGTGATGTTCAAGTCGAAATACACGTGTTCAAATGGCTGTCAGTTGGCCCAACTAAAAAACCGGATTCGTTAGTTGGGCCGAGGTCGTGGCCCAACCAGCGAATCGCGACTGTACATGGTTATGATATCCCAAGCAGCACACGTTGAGCCAATCTTGTTGCAGTAACCTTAATGTGAGAGAATTCGGGCACATAGGGACACGGCAGGTATTTTCGTCTGTTCGTCGTAGTCTCGAAAACCAATTAAAAAGACGCTTTTTTGTAAAACTCATACGTACCAAATCATAGGCTCAGGAGAAACATTCGGCTACAGTGGAGTTCTAGCAAATGTACATTGCTTTCGTTGGTCTTAGCCACTACGACGATGGACGGAAATACCTGCCGTGTCCCTATAAGTTACTGTGATCGATGTGCAATATGTTTGTTGTTGGGGTGAATACTGGTGAGTGCGTGTACCACGATTCAGCGATTTTACGACAGATGTGAGACGATACGCATCGGCCCTGGATCTTGCAAAGAATCTCTGCTCTGGCTACGGACAAACAGGTGCCTCTGTTCAATGGTAGTCAGAGCATCGAGTCATCACTGGTGGAAGAATACGAGCCTTGGACCTTTGGCAGAATCTCCGCCCTCTGTTATTTGGAGTGACGAGGAATAGTTGGCAAAGAAGGGATAGTCGTATTGTTGAGTCCGACAAAGAAGCGCGAGTCGATAAAACCCGGTTGCGCCAACTAGAAATCAACAAATACTAGCTATGTACCGTTTTGACTCAAATTCCGAACATGACTCATATTCCGAACTTATGCTTTTAAATGCCCATTTTAACTTTATTCGTGTAATTTTCTCCACAGGAGTTTGAATTCGTTTGTTATCTTGATCCTCAGTGCGGAAAACCAATGACAGTTTTAGTTTTAGGGCGCTAAAACGCCAGTGTTCGGAATATGAGTCATATTCGAGATTTGAGTCAGAACGGTACCAAAAACCAAGCCATTCGGTTGAGATGCGCCAGAGTAGTAAACGCTGCGGACGGGAATAGGGTATTTGTGCTATTTTATTACAAACTTCTTGAATTAAAATTGAGTTCTTTTGATTTTGGCGCATATTTAATAATAAAAATATAATTAACAATTTGCAGTTTATCATAAAATGGCTTACCATTTTCCTAAGTTATCTTTGAATCGAACATGTTTGTTCATTTGCATTGCGATTATCGCATTATGACATTGCATTGCCGTTGCTAACAATCGATCATCCTATCTTTGCACAAATATGCGCTTGTATGTATATCGCCGACTGCGGTCACTGTTCTGGCCCTACTTTTTGTGCGAAGCACCGCACAAAAAGAAGAGCCCAAAAACCAACTACACTGAACAACGGCCAAATGAGACTCACGTTGCGAACGGGAAAAAAGATGCTGCCAAAATGGTCCAATACCCTACTTTAACGTTGATAATCAAATGTTTCAATATAACTGGAAAATTGGTGGAGAGTTTCCGAGTCGATTGATATATAAATCTCAAAAATCCATCGAAAGATGAATGCGCTATTAACGTTCAAAATCTTACATGATTTCGTGACGGTCTCGGATTTGGAAATTTTCATTTGTCACCCTGTATCCGAGTCTTCCCCTTAGACGTAGTTTACGTCAAAAGATTACCGATCTCGGTAAAGTTGCATAAAATTCACCAAACTCGGTAATGTTTTCAGCGATCACCCGAGAAATCACCGAAATGTTTGTAATTTTTTGGATTACCGACGAATTCAGTAATTTGCTCTACCGAACTCATAGAATCTATTTAAGGGCCGATGTCCACGTAGCGGTTTTTCAAGCTGCGTTGACGCAGCGTTACTCGGCGTTGAATCAGGCTATGAATGCACACGACAAGCGGTAATTTGCCGCAAAACTTCTAACGTCAAACCAATCGTGTGGTATCCTATGATTGGGTAACGATTATTTGTATCAGTGTAAAGGCAGAGAATAGGAAACATGATGGAAAGTGGAAAAAGGCAGTTGAGTCTGGGTACGCGGTTTGAATAGACGTGTTCTGTACCAAGCGGTTACGATCGAATCGGGAATATAGTTTTGAGTGTCTAAACAGTGTGTTAATATATAAATCCGAAAACCTCCAAAAGTCCATATTGGCGACGAGGATACAATGTAAGTAATGTTTTGGGCAATAATCAAAGATCGTAATGAAATGGCCGACATTCATTAGCATCCTTTTTGGTGGAGTGAAAAAATGGCGAATTGGGCCTCTGCCCCGGCGGCGGTCTGAAAAGAGATGGAATAAAGAAGAAACAAAATCGTGCACTTTTTAATGTGTTTGTGAGAGCGTATGGAATGCGCCTAACCAATAAGAAGAAAATCTTTGTTTTACATGAACGGTGTTCGTAAAGTGACCGAATGGAAATTATGCGTTGCAAGATAATCTATTAAAAGAAATGAGTGTATATTTTATTGTATACGGTTTAAGCGTAATTTTCTATATTGATGGTGCATTTTAAGGTGTCTGGAAGCATAATCGAAGTGACATCAGAAAAACAAAAAAATAAATTCTAGATTCTATGGGTAGACATGCATGTGCTCATGAGGGGAGGAATTCAGAAAGAGCAGTGCAAGACAGCAGTGACTATATCGTTGTCTTATTTTTACTCAACATGTTGGGTGTAGATGAAGAACACGGGTGTATGTGTGTTCTGACCATGCTATCGTGGAAAGGAGTATTGCACGTCTTTTATGAATGTCAGGTAAGTAAACAACAAAAGAAAACTGAACGTACACTGAGATAATTCTCCATCTAGAATGTATGTGCACTGCACATATATTTTTGCAATCAAGCTTTGCACATGTACTATATTAGTCTTGCACATAGAATGAGAAACTCTGCTACTCTTATATTTTATGTGCACGCACTAACAGAATTCAAATGCAATTAGAATATTTATTATAGCATTAGATTAATATGTTTTATGTGCAGTAATAATAATAATCATGTGAGTTGTTTTCAAATCCAATCCGATCTAATTAGGGGTTATTGTAAATAATTTGTGAAAAAATAAGAAATAATAAGAAATATTTATTTATACTTCGGACATTTACAAGAACTTCTGCGTAGTAAATAAAATATTACGATCCAATCGTGTACTTAGACGCAAGTTTGGAGTGCCGCTCCGTTGTGACGTGGGGACGGAAACGAAGGTGCTGCCAAAATGGATCTTCTTAATTAACGAAAACCACCCGCGGCAGTCGGTATATATCGGCCCAAATCCACACCGATTTGCGCCAATCCGTTCAAAACGACCACCATCGTGAAAGTGATTTTCCCTGGAGTATTCCAAAAGATTTATCCGATGGTCTCGCCAATCAAAGCTCTTCGCCGTGCTGCAAATTGTGATAATACCGCCTTCGCGCTACTGCACCAGTAAATCCATCACTGCGTAACACTTTGCGTATGTTTTGCCGGAATAAATAGCATCCGCTCGTTGGTGTTTTTTTTCTGTTAATGATGTAAAGATTATTAATATAAATGTTCATTTCTTTGTCATATTCACTTACCTCCATTGATGTGAGACAAGATTTTGGATGTTGGGAATGTTGTTTTTCTTCATTTCTCCACTCGAATGCTGAGTGGGTTCACCGTATTTTGGTAGCGGTGGCATAACTGCGACATCCATGATCTTTTCTGGTGGAGCCATGTTTTTCACACTGCCTATTTCACCCAACAGAGTTATCCGATGCCAAACTGCAAATCGCAATGCCGCGCAAGAGTTCGTGTCGTTCCTGCATCAGAAACCCCATCATCGTGTAGCACTTTTCGTGTAATTTGCTGAAATAGAACATCTCGATGGTGGTTTTTCCTGTAAAGGTCTGCAGTTTGTTTATAGAATAAGGTCCATTTTTTTGTTCTCTTCACTTACCTCCATCAATGTGGGCCAAAATTCCGATTTTGGAGATCTTTTTCTGCTCCAACTTGGTTATACGCTGAGTGGGTCCGTCGTATTTTGGAGGCAAATTCTGGTTTGCTTCTCCGCCATGTTGATGATTTTCAAACAATAAATATTAATTTCAACGCTAATGTATTTCATGTGCGTGTATTGATATTTGATTTAATATTGGTCATTGCATTGAAAATTTACTTGCGATTTAAGTAAATCATAAATGTTTGGCATTTAAATTCTATTACCAATAAATATATTTCAAATGCTGCACATAAAATCGAGTTTAGGGAAGCCGGCTTGCTTCTATATAGTTTGTGCACATAAAAAATATTGTTGATTTGATCTCAGTGTAGAGCTGAACGAATTTAAACATTTTTTTTGTAAAATGTTTTGACCGTGAACCAAATCAAGTTATGCTCAAGATTTTAATAAGTACTCTCATTAATTATATAAAATATACGAGGAGGGGTTGACATATATAAGTGGATTCAATATTTAATAGAAAGCGGGTTCGCTGTAAGTAGAAACAGAGCCGGTTTGCTCCAGAAGTAGAGCACCGAATCGATATAAAACGAAAAGCGGGTTCGCTTTCAGACAGAGAGCGGGTTCGCTATGAAACAGAAAGCGGGTTCGCTATTAAACAGAAAGCGGGTTCGCTGTAGTAACAGAGCGGGTTCGCTCCGGAAGTAGAGAGCGGAATCGCTAGTGAACGGAAAGCGGGTTCGCTGTAGAACAGAGTGGGTTCGCTACTGAAGAAAAGGCGAGTTCGCTATTTAACAGAAAGCGGGTTCGCTATTAAACGGAAAGCGGGTTCGCTATTAAACGATCTCAGATTAAACGGAAAGCGGGTTCGCTATGGAAACAAAGAGCGGCTTCACTAATGACAAGATAGGTGTAACCAAGGGTGTAACAAAGGGGATGTTGAATTATATAATAATCACATAAGTTATTATCTAGAAATGCGGAATAACATTACGCTAAAGATGGGTACGTAAAAGAAGTGTATTTCTTTTGAAGAACAGAAATGACAGGAGTGTTGTTTTGAAAATAAAGAGGGTTCAAAGACTATTTTAGTTATGAATCAGTAAGTGCAATTTCTCAACAAAAAGTAAAGCAAATAATCGCTCATACATACTCTGACCAAAAAGTTATGCCATTGAATGTTAACGAAACGGCCATTTTGTGGACTAGAATATTGGAGTATTTTACATCATTGGCATTCATTGGGTTATTTTTTGTTTATTATTCGTTTTTGGAACAGGTTTGGCAACGATAGTCGAGTGAAGCCATTCCAAACTTCAGTTGAATCCTCGCAACTCCCTTTGGCCTGGTCTAAATGGAAAAGAGATTTGGAAGCATATTTTGAATCGGAGAAGATTGAATGCCAGTACGATAAAAGGTCAAAATTGCTATTTTTGGGTGGCTCTGACCTGAGGGACATTTATGACAATTTGCCAGATACTGCAAATGTACCCCATGTATTGAAAGATCCGCCATATTATGATGTGGCCGTATCGAAGCTCGATGCTCACTTTGAGCCTTTCCGCCGGCGAACGTACGAACGGCACCAATTCAGACAAATCGCTCAAAACACATCCGAACGTTTTTCTGATTTCGTATTGAGGTTACGTGCACAGGTCAAGCGCTGCGATTATGACAAACCGGATGAGATGATTGTAGATCAGGTGGTTGAGAAATGTATATCCAGTAAATTGAAACAGAAAATGCTGAAGCGGGATATGAGTTTGGAAGAGGTGGAAGCTTTGGGATCGAGTCTTGAGGAAAGCGAGAAAAAGCTTAAAGAGTTCGGAGGCGCAGCTGTAAGAAGCGACATTCAAAAAGTGACCAGCTGGGGATATTCAAAATGCAACCACAGCGGTATCAAACAGCAAACCGCTGGGGTCAAGGAGTACCAAATAGAATGGCCGAAGCTAGGTCTGAAGCTGCCAAGGCGACTGGCTATACTGGGCCACAAAGAATGGGATCCCGTTCTGATCCAGTATGTTTTGCCTGTGGCAGGCGTGGACATGTGAAAGGGTCGGAAATCTGTCCGGCCAAGCAGGCAGCTTGTATGAGGTGCAAGAATATCGGGCATTTCGCTAGACAGTGTTTGAAACGCGCAAATAGTGGACAGTCTGCTGGAGTTCCCCCGAAAAGAGTTAGGTTAATTCAAGAACATAACGAGGAGGACAATGGTAATGGGTACATTTTTTACGCGATGGGAAACAACACATTCCGATTCATGGTTGGCGGTGTTGAAATCCCATTGACGATCGATTCGGGAGCAGCTGCCAATATTATTAACAAGGAAACTTGGGATGAGATGAAAGAGGCTGGGGTACATGTATGGGGGATGACTTCCAAAATTGATAAACAATTTACATGTTATGCATCGGAGACACCCATGCAAATTGTTGGAAGCTTCATGTCAACTATTGAGGGCGGCGGAAGAAAAACTGATGCACAGTTCTACGTTGCTGAAAAGGGGCAACAATGCTTGCTTGGGGATGATACGGCAAAGAGATTGCAAGTGCTGAAGGTGGGTTTCGACATTGGGAACATCTCAACCGGACCAGCCAAAGAGTTTCCGAAGTTTAAAGGCATTGTAGTGGAAATCCCCATAGACCAGAGTATCCAACCAGTTCAACAAGCATATCGACGTGCGCCGTACGCTCTCGAGGATAAAGTGGAGGAGAAGTTAAGAGTATTGTTGGCGCAGGGTATTATTGAAAGAGTGAAAGGGCCGTCCCCGTGGGTGTCACCAATGGTTCCGGTCTTGAAGGAATCGGGGGACGTACGCCTATGCATCGATATGCGACGAGCTAATCAGGCAGTTTTGCGCGAAACACACCCTCTTCCCTTGGTGGATGAGCTGCTGGGATCCGTCAACGGAGCGACGGTTTTTCCAAGATAGACATAAAAGATGCCTACCACCAAATTGAAATTTCGGAGAAGTCACGACCGATAACCACTTTCGTGACGAAGAATGGACTATACAGGTAATTACCGTATAAGACAACTAGTTTTATTTTTTTTATCGGTGATGTCAGTAAATACTTTGTGGGACATAATTGTTGAATTTTAACTGAATAAAGGTTCTAAATAAATCTATCAATCTTTCTATTTTTTATTTATTTTCAAATCGTTGTTAAACAGATTCAAGAGGCTCATATTCGGTATCAGCTGTGCGCCGGAAATTTTCCAAAAAACAATGGAAAACATACTGGCAGGGTTGAAAGGTCTCATTATATATCTCGATGACGTGGTTCTGTTTGGCGCAACGGAAAAAGAACATAATGAGCGACTTCAAGCGCTTCGAAATAGATTAGATGAGTATGGTATTCTTCTGAATCATGCTAAATGCGTATATAATGTCACAGAGGTTACTGTTCTTGGCCATATTTTAAATAAAAACGGAATAAGGCCAACAGAAAACAGGATGGCGGCAATCAAATGCTTTCGAGAGCCTCGAAATGTGTCAGAGCTAAGAAGCTTCTTAGGGCTGATAACTTATGTCGGACGGTTCATACCCATTTGGCAACGAAAACCGAACCTCTTAGACAACTGTTGCGAGGAAAAGCAGCATTCCGTTGGGAAAGCGTGCATCGCGAATCATTTGACAAAATAAAGGAAACTATTTCTGATATTGGATATCTGGGGTTCTTTAACAAGAAAGACACAACGAAGTTGATCGCCGATGCCAGTCCTGATGGCTTGGGGGCAGTCTTGTTGCAAGAGAATTCTGTTGGAGAAACCAGAATTATTGCTTTCGCAAGCAAAGCGCTCACAGTCCTCGAAAAAAAATATTTTCAAACCGAACGTGAAGCGCTTGCGTTAGTGTGGGCGTGGAAAAGTTCAGTTTGTACCTACTCGGTAGACGTTTCCAACTTGTAACGGACTGTAAAGCGTTGAAATTTCTTTTCAATTCCCGTTCCCGACCATGTCCTCGTATTGAACGTTGGGTACTTCGCTTGCAATCTTACGACTATGAGATAATACATGAACCAGGGGCTAATAACCTTGCGGACGCCCTCTCCAGGTTATCCCTGCGAACGCCTGAAGCTTTTGATTCATCCGGCGACGCCTACATTCATCATTTATTGGTGCATTCTGTGCCGGAGGCAGTAACGATGGCAGATGTGATCGAGGCTTCAAGAGAAGATGCAATCCTACAGGAACTCCATAAGGCACTCAGTACGGACATATGGGGCGAAGAAGTTAAGGGGTACAAACAGTTCAAGGCCGAGTTACATGTCTCAGATGGTGTTATTATGCGAGGCGATCGACTTATAATTCCAGCCAGGTTACAGGAACAAGTTGTCACCTGTGCACACGATGGGCATCCTGGAATGAGTGCGATGAAAAGAAGACTTCGGCAAAAAGTGTGGTGGCCAAAAATCGACGAACAAGTAGAAAAAAGTGTAAAAAATTGCAATGCTTGTACAATAGTTTCAACAGTAGGACCTCCCGAGTCGATGAAGCGATCAATGATGCCAACTAGAGCGTGGTCGGAGGTAGCAGTAGATTTCCTAGGACCCCTACCAAGTGGACATAACTTGCTAGTAATGACCGACTACTTCAGTCGCTTCGCGGAAGTAGTAGTCATGAAGCAGATCACAGCAGACCTAACCATACAAGCTTTGTTTGAAACATTCAGTCGTTTCGGCATTCCAGAAGTACTGCGTTCAGATAACGGTCCCCAATTCACGAGTGAATCTCTTAGAACTTTCTGCAAGGAATACGGCATTGTGCAACAAAAGACCATACCCTACTGGCCTCAAGCCAATGGCGAGGTCGAGAGGATGAACAGCACTATTCTCAAACGACTTCGTATCAGCCAAGAAATGGGATCGTCGGATTGGAAGTGGGATTTAAGAAACTTCCTGCTCATGTACAACTCAACGCCCCATTCGATCACCGGAGTAGCCCCATCGGCGTTGATGTTTGGGCGAGTACTACGTGATAAGTTACCGAGCGTCCAAGAATCCAGAGAGAAACTAACAGAAAGCATCAGGGATCGTGACTGGGAAAAAAAAGTTGTTGCCGCGGAATTAGAGGACAAGAAACGCCGAGCAAAAGCGAATGAGTTAACCGAGGGGGATATTGTAGTGGCCAAGAAAATGTTGAAAGAGAACAAACTCTCGAGTAACTTTGGCCGGGAACAATTCGAAATAACAAAAAGAACTGGCACAAAGGCGGAGCTCAAGTCAATGGAAACAGGTAAAACGTATCAAAGAAATGTGGCGCACCTCAAACGAATTAGTAAAGAAACAGAACCACATGAAATCGGGACGTCAATTGAAGAGAAATCAACGGAGCATCCGGATCCTCCAACAACAGTGATCGAATCAACGATACGCGAGCGAAGAGAACCGAAGGCACCAGGCTATTTGCAAGATTACATTACTACCGTGGAGTCGAAAAGTAAGTAAAGGGGGAGTGTGGTATCCTATGATTGGGTAACGATTATTTGTATCAGTGTAAAGGCAGAGAATAGGAAACATGATGGAAAGTGGAAAAAGGCAGTTGAGTCTGGGTACGCGGTTTGAATAGACGTGTTCTGTACCAAGCGGTTACGATCGAATCGGGAATATAGTTTTGAGTGTCTAAACAGTGTGTTAATATATAAATCCGAAAACCTCCAAAAGTCCATAAATCGAGTTATCGATTCACATAAAGACATCAAACGTGAAATATGTAAAGAATTACAAATTTAAAAGTTTGATTTTGATTTGTATGAAGCTTATTGCCCCCGAACAAGAATCAATGGGTAATGCTATTAAAAACATGTCATTAGCTTTTACCTACATATATGATGGCAGACTAGAGCAAGTAAGACACTATTGTCCCAAATTAGAAAGTTCCATTGATACTATCTAGTAGAGAGTAGAAAATCTATTCACTGTCGATTCAAAAGTCACCCATTATCTACTTCTAAAATGAAAAGTTCGAACTTCCGAAATTAATTGTAGAGCTGTGAAATTGAAATCATGCCACACAATCCGAAAACACGTTTTCAATACAGAGAGGCAAAAATTTGGCATTGCTTTGCTTTATCCCAATGTATTTTCTACAATTATAATAAATAATTATTGTTATAATTTCATAATGTTCTTTATTCTTTATTTCCAACTTAAATTTATTACTTCATTGGGTTAGATTAATCTTGAATAATTGTGGATCCAGACATTTAATTGTTCTTATCTTGAATCCATCATATGTTGTCTATGGGGTACGATTCTTTAATCATTTAATATATCGGCTAGATAGGGACGAATCATTATTTTGTTCTGGAATAAAAACATTTTGGTCAGATACTGCAGCCGATTTTCACTCCACTGTAACACGGACCGACCGCAATAGCGTTGCCCCACAACACTAGAAGAGTCGCACAGATCCCGGAGTCTTACTGTGGCTCGCCACCATCTCATCATGTGGTCCCGTTTCTTTTTGCAATCGCAATCCACATTGTTTGACGACATCCTACCGTCAACATTCCTAAAAACATGTTTGTCTATCAGCAATAGAAAAGCTAACATATAGGAATCTCGGTATCGAACTTACATTTATTATTCTTCCCATGGAACTGGTATCGCCTGTCTTGGTGTAGGGTCCCGCGGAATACACTTTGTTGGTTGAATTTCGTCTGCTCCGTCATTCAGTCCAAAACTGTCACATCGCTGTCTGTTCGGAAATCAATTTATTCTGATAAAGTTGGTACAATCAACGTCACTATCGCACACATATTTCGGTTGACTTTAACACTATTCGCCAGCCTGGGATGTTTGCTTGTCACTTCTTTCCAAAGGTGTGTTGATCACGGCTGGTATTAACATAGGAGCGAAAGAAACATTTGCTGCTCCGAACTATTACTAGCACTATTATTTAAAAAGTTAGATTTGAAACGTTTTGTTATTTGCAAACTAATTTGCGAAACCAAAATGAACTGATTTGCGAAGTATTTTGTTTGTTTTGATTTCGCTCTGACAGATTCTTTCTGCAGATTTTCCCATTAGAAATCTTGTTGGAAAGAAAAGAAGAGAAATGTCAAAAACTACTCGCGTGCACGCTGCGTTCCTGTGGGGAAAAGCGGTGACTTTGCGGTAACTTTCGCCGCAAATGAGACGCGAGTCGACGCCGCGTTAACGCAAGTGCGTGTGCATGATTCTATGTGATGTTGGGTACTCCCTGCCGCAAATGCGTGGACGCCGCGTGCACGCAAGTTCAAAACCGCTACGTGGACATCGGCCCTAAGTGTGTAGCAGCGAAATTTAGCTCTAGAGATGAGTGACGTTTTGCGCTCGCACACTAATGTGCAATTCGTCATGTGTAAATACATGTTTGTTTTTCTTCTGCTCATAACCTCAAAATTGATCGTGTCGTCACAATCTGGGAGCTGCGGATAGATTCAAAACGAGTGTCAAAAAATCTCCAAAGTAAGCTGTCAAAAAGTATCCATCGCATCGAGAGAGGTTTTGTGGATTGTGAGCGCAGCCGAGAGAGTACACGTGTAAATCAACTCATACTAAATATAGCTCATTTTGAACAAATTTTAATTTTCTGGGGTCATTTTAAATATATCGACGGATTCAAAATAAGTGGAGGGTATGAATTAATTTAACATTCGACACGTTAATTTATGTGATGCAGTAAATTGACGAAAGCTTTGTAATTAATTTTATAAAGATGAACACAATTATAATTCAATGTGAGAAAATCGTAACGTGTACATTGAACACCGAGAGGAAATTAGCGAGTTTCAAGCAAAATATCTTGAAAATTGTATTCGACCGAGTCCGCAGCTCCCAGGTCACAATGATTGCAAAGGAGTCAAAAAATATATGGAAGCTAGCGGACCCGGCAAACTTCGTCTTGCTCAAAATTGATTGATTGAATGGTTACTGTAGAGATCAGTACAATAATATAGACAGAATTATTAAACTTTTTCTTTTCGCGCATGTCACGCTTTTTCATTATTATTTCCATTTCAATCAACTAATAACTGGGAATAATCTAAATTTCTATATTGTTATTCCAATATTTTTTTTATATTATTGTACTGATCTCTACAGTTACCAGCATTCACCATTCTACTTTTTACACAATTTTTGATCAAACATTTCCAATTAATAACATATGAAGACGAATTTGGAATTATACGTTACACTTCTCAATATACCGTCGTTCGGGGTGACATTGGGCCTAGGGGGTAAGATTGGGCCAAAAACGAAAAATGTTTCAACTCCTAATATCTCAGAAACTGTTACGAATTTTGATGAAAACTTCAAACGGTTCGAAAATATATTAAAATTCACGTCTAAGAAATCACAAAACAAATTCCAAGGATTAATTGTGCTCGTACCATAATGCTTGGAATTTGAATGTAAAACTATTGATCGAATGAACCCGTATTAAAATAGTGTGAGTAATGCCCCACAAATCTATTAGGTACATAACTAAATTTTAGATCGATGGATACCTGGTTACGATAATCTGTTTGTTGTTTTATCGAATTTTATGAATATTTATTTAGCATTCTTGCTTTTTCGTAGCAACGAGCAATGCATGCTAAAAGGGGTGAGATTGGGCCAAGCCTTTGGTTGATTTGCCATACATAGTTGGTAAAAGCCGTAATGTAGGCAATTATTTTACTGAACGATTGAATCGTTGCATCGTCACCGCTGAACTTTATTGTATGTGGCCCAATGTCACCCACTGTGAGGGGTGAGAATGGGTCAATTTTAAACAACATATAACTTTGAAGAATTTCTCTCATTTATTATTTTTTCCCCACACAGTAGTAAATTTATTGTTCAAGCTTGTACCTAACTAATTACAACTTGATTCCAATATTAACTACTAGAGCACAGAGAAACAGACGTTTCACTCTACACATGTTCCATCGTTCATCTTTTTAACGGTGGATTCAATTTTTTGTAGGTGGTCGATCGGCCACCGATGGCGCTTCCATCGGTTTTACTTGTGTTTGACGTTTGCTCACTACCGCCACCTGGTTGCCGCTTGTCCACCTACAGTGCATTTAGAATTGGGCGGTACTGTTTTCGTGACGATGATTTTGATTGCATTTTGATCTAAGTGAGACGTCTGTTTCTCTGTGACTAGAGCTTTGTGACATTTACTTGGAGCATACCACATTTTGGCCCAATGACACCCCCGTAGACGGTATTTATTTAGTTGCGATTAAAACTTCATTTATTTTATTATTTAAATTCAGTTTAATCTAATGCCGCTTGATACACTACATTTTTTGTTTTATTGTCCGGTGCGTACACAAACAACGTCTGCCTACGCGTTAACATGCCACATACAGTTGCCCATGAGACAAACATGGGGATTCAAGGTTTAATCCACATACTTCCAATGTTTGGCCTTGAAATTTGTTGATGGTCATTGCGAACGCTAAGCGAATTGGAAATTGAATATGTACGTTTGAATTCAAACGGCAAATCAGTTGGAATTATCGGGATTCTCGGGATTAGCACTTTTTCACCTTTAAATTTTCCTTGGAGCAACGTTGCTTGAATGACATTATTCTTGAGTTGATTCATGACCAACCTTGTTCCGTTGCACATTTTTGGTTGATTCAGATTTCGTAGCACCATTACGATAGATCCAACTTTAAGCTGCAAATTTTGCGGTGGTAATCCAGGCAAGTCCAAAGAGCTTAAGAACTCCGTAATGTAAGTTTCCAACAATTGCATTCTCAATTATCAAATTCAAAGAATCCACTTCATTATTTTTCGCTGCAAGAATTGCACGTGCACTCAACCAATCGTGGTTTGAAATATTCTGATCGATGTTAGGAAACTCTTTTGAAATAAGCTTCTCTTTCGTTGATGCGAACTGACAAAAGTTTGGTGGAAAAGATATCAATCCGGTGGTAGCGTCAACCGGTATCGATCCATTCCCAATCGCCAACAATTGGTTCGAAAATAGTTCGGCAGAAGGATCATCTTGTAACGATACTCGCATATTCGTTGTCAACCGCAATCTTGTCACATAACGCCACAAATACGAAAGCTTCAGGTAAGCATTGATTTCATCGGCTGCCGTAGACCGGGGAATGACAGGGAGTGTTTGAAGAAAATCACCCGCCAGCAGAATAATTGAGCCTCCAAAAGGTCTTGAATTACCACGCAGATCCTTGACCATGGTACAAGTACCACAGGTGTGTCTTTAGTATTATTAGGTACTTTTTTCTAACAATGTGGACTTGCAAATACATGTACATATTGTCGGCGTAGCACCAAGTTAGAATTCAGAAGTCGGGACTTCCGAACCAAACTTTCTTCCGAAGTTTTTTTTGTCAAACTTATGTCGAATTCGTCTTTAAACCTGGGTCAGTGCCAACCCGAACCCTGAATAAAAAAACATTTTCAGTTCCATCTGTCATTGGATATGTTGTTGTGCGTACACGGACAGATAAATCAACCCAAACTTTGAGTTCAATATACGCACTGATGAGAATATCGCAGAAAAAATTTACCCAAATTTGGGTAGTTTTCCCTTTTTTTCCCATGATTGCTATCAAAACTAGAGCAAGATGCAAACACCTCACCGAGGTTGCTCAGCCCAATAACCCAAATTTGAGTAAATTCAATATTCTCTATTTTGGGTTGATTAAGGTCCGCTTTGGATAAATTAAACTCAGCTTTGGGTAAATTGTTTACACGGGATTAAAGGCAAACTACCTAGTGCCAGAAAAGCCATTTTACTTAAATTTGGGTTATTGGCCCAAACCACGGTTTTGAGTGCAAACAACCCACTTTTGGGTAGTTTTGGTTTTCAGTGCAGATAGACAATGGTCCAATGCACCGAGTTCATCATTGACGTTTGAGCGGTGCGCTGTTTACTAAGAATGAATACTTTTTCATTCATCGAGTTCATGCAAGTGTTCATTTTTAGTAAACAGCGCCCGTCTCAAACGTCATTGTGTTCATTCGGTGCATTGGACCATGGTCCAATGCACCGAATGAACACAATGACGTTTGAGACGGGCGCTGTTTACTAAAAATGAACACTTGCATGAACTCGATGAATGAAAAAGTATTCATTCTTAGTAAACAGCGCCCGTCTCAAACGTCAATGATGAACTCGGTGCATTGGACCATAATCAATTTTTCTCGCAGTGCTGAACATCTTGACCGATGAGGCACAATTGGAGCATTAAATGTCAGTTTATTCCCCTTTTGAGCTCTTTTTTCACAAGGCGACATCCAGCAGACTGAGCTTTTTTGGACCATCCCAAGATGAATACACCACTAGGTGTTCCAATCTGCCAAATTCACGATTCAGCCATCTTGGATTTTAGTATGGATGAGCCAGCCGGTTTGTTTATGTTTTGCACCGAAAATGAATTTTTCACCCCCGCCTTCTTCTCGTCCATAAACTGGGCAGATTGAAACACCTAGCTGTGTATTCATCTTGGACCATCCGTCATCCATCCATCATCCACTCAGTTGGTGTCTGATCGTTGTGTAGTGAAACAACAGAGCACCTGGTCCGGTCTTTTGAGTCATCAATCCCCCTTGCCAATAGCCTTCCTCTCGTCATCTGGTAATAGAAAGTGGTGCGGTCATTTTTTGTGTATCTTATCTTTCTCAATTAACTCTAATAAAATTGTTCCTATAGGTTTGTTACATCGACAAAATGCAATTGCTATCCGGACTGGTGAAAACCACCCTGCCTAACTATTTGGCCGGATTGCCGATCCCGGACAGTTTCGGCGGATGGTTCCGGCTGGGATGTGAGTACTGCTTCTGATTTATTGACTAACTCCATTTTCTATTCCCCCTTTACAAAAGAAGGGGGCCCGCGATCGGGTTGTGTGTGTTGTGCAAAAGACCTTCACGTCTGTTAGCAGTAGCTGCTGCACGTTGCTTCTGGCTCATCGGGTACTGGGAGTATCATAAAAGAGATCGGAGGACAACCGAACCATGAAACTCCATTCGTCTCGGAGAAAATGGAATTCATATTTCGTGAATCGGTTCACTTAACATTAAACCTAGTTTCAGTTACTTTCATTTGAGATGTAGGCAATGTACGCTGAGGCCTAATAGAAAAGTGAAGTTGATCGGTGGATCAGTATTGGCAAATGTTTTACTAGACTTGTAAAATAGGTCCATTTAACTGATTGAGACCCGGGATTATTCAAGTCTCGTGATATGTTCTGGAAAGCCAACAAGAGCAAAAAACAAGAACACGTTATGTAAGATTTTGTTTTCGATGTCACCTTTATGAGTGTGCAGCTGCTGGGCACCGTTGTTGGAGACAGCGATAAGAACCTGCATAGTTATATGCGACTTGTTAGTAGGAATAATGTGGCCGTCCTCCAGAGAGATAATGAGGCTAAACTAAATTCATGTAAATTGGGGGGATCATAAAAAAGCTCATTATTGTTCATGTTCCTTACTAATTTTTTAAATCCATTAAAAAAAATGCTTAGTCATGATACAGTGACCTCAATTGTTCGATATGTTGTATGTTGTGTATTCGGAGAACATATCTGCTAATATTTAAAATGTCTATAATATGTTGGGGCCTCTCTTAGTCGTGCGGTGAGACCATGCTGAAGGCGGCTGGGTTCGATGCCCAGTTTGGTCTAGGAGTTTTTCGGGTAGGAAATTTGCCCGACTTTCCTAAGTGTTGCGCCAGCGAACAGACAGGTAAATCAAAGAAATATGTCTGATTTTATAACACTCGTATATTTGTGGATGGTAGTTTAACCCTCAACTACCACAATCCCTTTGGAGCAAATATAAAGAGACATACATATATGAGCTTTGATCGCATTTCAGCGGTTTCTTGGACAAACTTGGGTCGTTTCAGTAAATTTAGGACCTTGTTTTAAATTCATTTGAGGCTGTTACTTACGTTTAGTATTTTTCTACCTATTCTTGTCTGTCTTACTAGCAATTCCGTCTTGGTTGTACCGTTGTTTTGTATAATAAATTTAACGATTTTAATAGCAACCGCTACACAGGGAAATGCCTCAATTTTCTAACTGCAAAAGTTTCATACACTAACAATAGTCATGCAAATTGTTTGTAATGATGGCTGTGATATTCACATTAAAACCTAATATGGTCCGCGAATTAATTATAATTTATTTCGGTTCATTTAGCACTACTTTCAGTACACCGGAGTTTAAACCTGTGTCCACGATCCGAACTGTTTTTCCAAACTAAGACTCCTCGTTCAAGGCCTACTCTATTTCTAATTCACTACATCTTTCTTTTTCCCATAAGTCACGGTTGGCCAACAACATAGTCTTGTTGGCAGGGTGGTCGGTATGTTTGACGAGAGGGGCGTGTTCTCGTTTCTAGTCCTCGGACGGGTGAAGGACTCGTGATGTCCTCCGTGGCAGTCGGTGGCGATTCTTCGTTACAGATTTTATTAGGTGGTTTTTCGGCTCCTGGTTCTTCAAGCGCTGTATCCGTGACTACGACGTTTTCTACTTGAGGATTTTTTTAAATTGAGATGTGTTCCTTTCAAATGTACCGCCTGAAATGGGATCGAAGATTTTTGCTCGACTTCCCCTTCTCTCAACAACCACATATTCTGTTCTTCCAAATTTTGGTGTGAGTTTTCCCGCAGTCACTAGATTCTGTAGTAAAACGTGATCTCCTACTTGTAGTTCTGATGGTTTAGCATGCCGCTTCTGGTCTTCTCTTTCTTTTCCCCAGTACTTTAGAGTTGTATCTCGGTCGTGAGATTCGAAACCCACATGTGGTGTGTTTTCGATATCACTTATCGATGGAATCTTGGAGCGGATCAGCCGATTTTGCAACAACGCAGAGGGAGCCTTACCTGTGACGGAATGTGCGGTGGTGTTGTACATCATTAGGTATTGGAGTAAATCGGTTTTCCATTCTCGATTCATAGAATGGCTTATCTTGAGACGTTTCAGGAGGGAACTGTTCTGCCTTTCGACTTCACCATTGGCCTGTGGCCAGTATGGGGCGGTATGGTTTAGCTTTATATTTCTTGACTGACAATAGTTATCGAATTCTGTGCTGATGAACTGGCGGCCATTATCTAGGGTGATAGTCCGTGGATATCCTAGCCAGACGAAAATGGGTTCGATTCGCTTAATAGTTTCTTCGGACGTGATTTTCCTCATGACGCATACCTCCTTGTACTGGCTGTAGTAGTCGACAATTACTAGGAGATACTCATTTGATGATAGTCCTAAAAAATCCATTGCTACGTCTACCTAAGGTTCTGTTGGCATTATTCGGCGGCGCATCGGTTCGGGTGCTGTTGGTCTACCTACTAGGCGGCATCCTTCGCAGTTTCGTACTGTCGATCTTGCATCTCCATCAATTCCTGGCCACCAGACTCTGTCACGAAGGCGCGATATCATTAGTGTCTCACCTGGATGGCCTTCGTGAGCGAGTTGTAACATCCTTGCGCGTAGACATTGTGGAATAACGATCCTACATCCGCGGATTACGTAGCCTTCAAGAAGAGTGAGATCGTTCTGGAATGGTACATATCTCTTCGCATTGCTTCTCACAGCTTCGCTCGTCCAATCTGAGGACAACAAGGCCTCCTTGACCAGCAATAACTCAGGATCGGTGTCGAGTGCTTCCTTGATTTCCGATACATCAACTGCTGCTGAGTCAGTGATTGCGTTGATGTAGATTTGGTCGTCGCATTGGTCTATATTTTCACAATTGGCTGTTGTGGATAGCCGTGATAGCGGGTCTGCTATGTTTTGCTTCCCAGGTTTGTATATTACTTTGAACCTGAACGGTTGCAACCTTAGGGCCCATCTTTCAATGCGTCCTGGAGGCTGCGATGTTGGCTTGAAAATTGCGGTCAAGGGTCGGTGGTCGGTTTCGAGTTCAAAATCTCTACCAAGTAGATATAATTGAAACTTTTCAACGCTCCAAACTATCGCCAGTGCCTCTTTTCTGTTTGGCATATCGGCGTTCTGTGGGTGATAAGCTTTTACTAGGGTACGAAATTACAATAGGTTTGTCGTCGAATTCATCCTCGAATTGGATTAAAACAGCACCCAAACCTACAGGGGAGGCATTTGCAATAACCCAGGTTCGACGGTAATTGTCGAAGAATCCTAGTAATGGGGCGAAGCATACAGCTTGTTTCAGGTTATTGAATGCAGCTTCCTGTTTTGCGGTCCATTCGAATTGCTGTCCGCCAATGGTCAGCTGTCGCAGATCGAACGTTTTTGTGGCCAGATCAGGAATGAAACGTCCTACATACCCTACAAGTCCTAGGAAACTGCGAACTTCTTCTGCAGACTTTGGCGATCTAAATTGCTGAACGGCCAATACTTTGCTTTCTGTGGGTTTAACGCCTTGTTGAGAAATGTGGTGACCTAGAAATTCAGTTTCAATGACCTTGAATTTGCACTTTTTAGTGTTCAAAACAACATTGTGAGCCTCGAGCGTTTCCAAGACACGCTTCAGTGCAGCATCATGCGCAGCTTCCGTTTTAGCATAGATGAAGATATCATCTTGGTAATTGAAACAGTTGGGGCAACTGCTTAAAATTTGTTCCATAATTCTTTGGAAGTGTTCTGATGCACTACTGATTCCAAACATCAGTCTGGTATATCTGAACATTTCCAGATGCGTTATAAACGTCGTTAGGTGTCGGCTTGATTCGTGCAATTCAACTTGGTGATAGGCATCTTTAATATCGAGCCGAGAAAACCATTTAGATCCGTTTAGCCTTGCAAGAAGATCGTCGAGTGTGGGTATCATATGATATTCCCTACAAATAGCAGTGTTTGCTCGTCTCATGTACGTCTCCGTTGTCCTTGATGACAACTACAACGGGAGACACCCACGGGCTTGGGCCGCTGACTTTTTCAATGATACCTTGATTCAGAAGACGATTTAGTTGATCTTCAACCTGTTGGCGAAGGGCTATTGGAACACGTCGCACATGCTGTGCCACGGGCGTGGCGCTTTCGTCAATCTTGATACGTATTTTTACACCTTTAATTATTATTGAATCATTATTAATTGTTCTTTATTATAAACTAGTAACTACCTTTAATTACAGGGAATCTGTCAACTGAGTTTTCGGAGATGTGTTGAAGTGGTTCTGAGCAAACGACGCTGGGTAAACCAATTAGCAGCACACCAAGTTGTTTAGCTGTATCTCTGCCGAGTAAATTTTGCTCTCCACCTTTCACAACGTAGAAGCTGGTAGTGAAACTGATGTTTTTTCCTTCGACAACTGCTATTTCTGCTTCAAATGTGCATATGATGGCCAGCGGGATGCGTTGAGCATATGCTGAAAGTTTTTTGGACGATGGTCGAACGTTTTTCATGGTAGCATTTCGATCTTGCATGTATCGCCATGTTGGCTCGTCGATGATGTTGTGCTTGCTTCCGGAGTCGATCATCATTTCGATGAGCACGTTGATTCTATAACATTCCCCAGAAAACCATGCCCCAGAAAACCATTCCCCAGAAATCCGTTCCCCAGAAAACCACTCCCCAGAATATACCCTTCCCCAGAAAACCATTTCCCAGAATGAACCATATCCCAGAATTTTTTCCATACCTTTAAAAAGATTGCTGCAATGAAGAAAAAAGCTTTTGTTTCTAAAAGCCCAAATCAGTCATTGGAAAAATGGACCTTATTATATTCACGCCGTTTTCGAATGACATGAATAGTCGCTGACATAAGCGAACTTCCAAGAAACAAATATATAATCTGAAATGAAACACACAACGCAGCAACTCGTATCCAACAGGCAACCAAACTAAGCAGCTCGTATCCTAGGAAAACAAATTCAAGCGACAGCATGCTATACATTTTTGTATTTTTCTAAATCTAGGAAACCTTAGTTACCATGATCGTTTCGTTTTGCGTGTCAACCTAGTGTACACTGAACAGTGTTCAAAGTTCAAAACTACAAGAATACCGAGACACACTTTTGGCTCAAGTTCTCTTCAGAATGCATTTTTAGATTGAAGCAACTTTATATGGACTCTCCTATGCTGCCATCATACGCATATTTGTCCCATGTTTGCTGGGATCCCTATGTACATGGGACAGTTATGCATATAACGACAGTATTTGAAAATTTATTTAAATTTCTGCCAATAAAAATGTGGATTTTTATTAGTGTGGATATATTTATGCTTCAAAAGAAGGCATCTTTCACTTATTTGCAATACTCCGGGAAAACGTGTGATCCGAAAGAAGGTGTATTTCATAAAAATACGTGAGTCAAAAGAATGTGCCACTCATTTGCTTTTTCCCAGAAAATGCGTATTTTGAAAGAAGGCATCATCTATTCGTTAACCTTATTTCGAGAAAATTCGTGCTTTTCAAAAAGGAATCATTTACTCATTTTTCATTTTTCGCGTGCTTCAAAAAAGGAAAAAAGAATACTTGGTGCCTTATCCGGTGGAAATGCCGTGAAAAGAAAATGACGCATGCGTAGCACACAAAAAATTGACTCACTTGTCTTATTCCGGGAAAATGCGCCTTTTTTTAAAGAAGGAATCATCGATTGATTTGTCTTATTCCGGGCGAATACGTGGGTCCCTATTTGTTCCCTCAACAAATGAGGTTTAAAAAGAGAATAAAAAAAAGAAATCATGTTCATCTATACATCCGGTTTTCTGGGGAACGGTACATTCTGGGGAATGGTTTTCTGGGGAATGGTACATTCTGGGGATTGGTTTTCTGGGGAATGGTACATTCTGGGGAATGGAATTCTGGGGTATGGTTTTCTGGGGAACGGTTTTCTGGGGAATAGTATAGAACCGAGCACGTTCCCTATTCTGCACCATACCATTTCATCATGGTTGTCGCTGATAGCATGTATAAAGGAGTCCTGATTTTCTCGTTCGAAGTTAGATGCTCGCTGAGCCACCGATTCATTTGTATTGATGGCGTTGAGTTTCGGTATCTTTGATGCATGATAGTTTTGGTTCTCCGTGGTAAATTTGCGTTTTGGCCTAACTGCTTCTATCGTTCCTTTAGTTGCGAGAAAACGGCACTTTTTGGCATAGTGTCCGAAACGGTTGCAGTTACGACACGAAACATTTATGGCTGGACACTGTTCATTGGGCTTATGTTGCTTATTTCCGCACCTGCCACACTCGGTTAAGAAACGATTTTCTGTCCGACGTGATTTGTTGTCATTTCCGGTGATCTTGTTGACGAACATGTTTCCCCGACTGCCCTCGGGCATGTTCCATGAACCAGTAGTATGTTGGTTGAGCTCGCGAATCTGCTGTTGGACGGATAGATGGGTGTTGACTAAGTTTGTTAGCTCATCCAAGTTGATGTTGGGTTTCTCCAAAATTTTCCGCCGGAGCTCTGGCGGTGCGAGCATTACAATTTTGTCAATTACAGCTGCATCTTTACTTTCTTTTTCTGTGGTTCCAAACTGACACTTGTTGGCCAATACTTTCGCTCGCAGCAAGAACTTGTCTAATGTTTCACCTGCGACTGGTTTTTCATTCCAGAATGAATGTCTTTCGAATGTATCGTGACGTTTGGGAGCGAAGTATTTGTCAAGCTGGCGCAATACCTTGTCAAAGTCGTCCTCTTCATTTCCGATCGCTGCATGGTTGTCCTCTGGTAAGCCTTCGTATATACGCTGCAGTTGACGACCAGCGACGGCGAGAAAGATATTTTTGAGCTTCTTTTTCTGCTTTTTACCTAGAGCAGCGGCTATGTATTCGAATTGCTTCTTGTAGTCGATCCATGTTTGCCTGAGTTCCGTTAGTGGTACATTGTCGCATTCAAATGGTGGTAGCTTGAATATTTGATCCTCCATACCTGTAGAATTGTACAGACGATATTGTAGTATTTTGTTATAGTTAGCATTCAATATTACTTTCTCTTTCGAGCCTTAGGACATCAACACGCTGTGAGAATTATCATTTCTTAATGACACGTTGCCATTGGCAACCGTAGGAGATTGGTGGTCTGTTAGGCTAATCTAACAGTCATTGCTACCAATGGCAACCGGTATTTTTTTTTTTTTGCTTAGCCGTCAGAATTTGTTGCTCTGACGGTTCCTGGAACTTCTTTCTGCCAAGCCAGCGAAACATGCCGTTGCTGAGGCGGTTTCCTTTTTGAAGGCGAAGTTTTTCTGCCCAGCCAACAGAGTGCTTCTGTCGCTAAAGCGGTTCCCTTTTAAGGCGAACTTCATTCTGCCTAGCCAACGGAACATGCCGTTACTGAGGCGGTTCCTTTGCCAAAGGAGGTTTTTTCTCTGCCCAGCCAACAGAATTGATCTGTTGCTGCGGCGGTTCCCTTCTAAGGCGAACTTTTTTTTTATGCTTAGCCAACAAATTGTTTGTGTTGCTAAAGCGGTTCCCTTTTAAGGCGAACTATTTTTTCTGCCTAGCCAACGGACCGTATCGGGTGTTGCTCAGGCGGTTCACATTTTTGAGTGAACATTTTTCGTTTTTGTTTAGGTCAACGCTTCGTTGCCCAGGTAACCCTTGACTTTGCTTCACTTGCCTGAGATTGTCCCAAGTTTTCGAAAAAGAAGAGTTTTTTTTATACCTACCGGATCAGCTTTTTTTTAAATTTCACTTGGGTTCGCCTCGTCGCCAGATTATGTGATATTCACATTAAAACCTAATATGGTCCGCGAATTAATTATAATTTATTTCGGTTTATATAGCACTACTTTCAGTACACCGGAGTTTAAACTTGTGTCCACGATCCGAACTGTTTTTCCAAACTAAGACTCTCCTCGTTCAAGGCCTACTCTATTTCTAATTCACCACAATGGCAATGGCATCTCGGTGTGTTGCTGACATGTTAGTTGTCAGGTAGCTTAGGGTCAGCTCAAGTTGTGCGAATCAAGGTAGCTGTGTGATAGCAGGTGCGTTGCAATCTGTATTGTTGCGACACTCCCCCTTGGTATGCCCAACCCCGTGAAACAAGCACTAGTTCTTGAAGCCACCGTTTGTTGGTGTGGCGCTAGTGCTGTTCTTGAAATTTAAAGCTCCGTTCATATTGTACCGTATATTTCGCGCGGGTATTTAATTATGTATCGCAAAATGATTTTCGATCGTGAAAATTTAAATTTTAATAACTTAAGTTATATTGTTCTGTTTTCTTCATTTATCCAGCATTTTACGTGCAGTAATAGCTGCCACAATATAATTATCATCAAAATCAGCCGAAATGATCACCGAAAAAAAAAACAATAAATTAATTTCAATAGCCGCCACAATTTAACATGTTCTGGTAAGGTGCAATCTATTTGACTTTTGTCTTGTGTCGTTTGTCATCGCAGCGATCATCATCATCCTCATGAATTTATTATTATTGACGAATAAAGGTTGCATGAAGAAGAGGAAGTCTAAGGATAATATTTGAAAAAAATGCACGAGGAAACATACGGGAAGTGTTTTAAAATTCTTCTCAAAAATTTTAGGAGCAATTTGATTTAAAACGGTTAGCAGATTTTTGGCAATTTTTCGATTTCAAATTTTATTTTGTGATATCACACTTGATACACAGTATGAGAAAAGTCAAACCCCGTACTGTTTTCCGTTTTAAATCAAACTACTTCTAGACATTCCAAAATAAGCGGCCGTTAGCGCTCGTAAGATGCTGTAGATGACCACAATTATCATACGATTTTGACAATTTAGGGATGCCTGGACCGGAAATTTACCGAAAAATTAGGGTAACCAACTTGATTTGGACCCCTACATCCCAACAAACAACGACAAGCTACAAACAAGCATCTAGGTTGAATTATTGTTTATTTGTGATCTTTGTAGCTGAATAAAATGGATGCTGAATAATTTGCTAGACAGATTTCATTTCAGTATTTAATCTAACTAATATTCGACATAGCCTATTTATTTGTTTACTACCTTTATTTGCAGTCGAACTTACGTTTTCGTTTGATCACATTTCAGCACATTGGGGAAGTTTAACCCGTTTCGGTCTGACCTAGAAATCAAAATTGAAATAACCCGTGTGGGCTCATTTTTAGTCCGATTGCCATGAAATTTTCAGGGAAGAAGCGTCATCATATCTATTTTTTGGTACATGACTTGATTTGACCATGGGGCCAATCCGGCCAGATTTATTAAGGGGGGGTCCTGGGTCAGATGCAGTCAAAAACGGGTCATTTTTTTAAAAACATTGATAAATGAACGAAAGTGACCAGAATGCTGATGCAAACGTGGTCAATCATCATTCACCAGCATCAGAAGTTAGTTTTGATACAATTGAATCACCAGGACATGGTTCCGGATGTTCCGGGAACCTGGTTCCCTGGGGTATCCCTGGGGTGGTGGACACTTTTCAAGCGGACACAACCCAGTCTTTCGACACATCAAACTTCATGGTTTTGGAAGACAATCCAAATAGATGAGTTTTTGGGAGGTTTTGGACACATTGCCCACATCCGGAAGTGTTCCCGGGAACCTGGTTCCCTCAAGAAAGTGGACAAATCTCGATTAGCACCGAAACCCATCTTGCGACATATCAAACTCCATGATTTTGAAATACAAGCTCAATAGATGCGTTTTTGAGAGGTTTTGGACACAGTGCCCACGTTCGGAATTGTTCCCGGGAGCCTGGTTCCCTCAGGGAAGTGGACAAATTTCGATTAGCAGCGAAACCCATCTTGCGACATATCAAACTCCATGATTTTGGAAGACAAGCTCAAAAGATGAGTTTTTAAGAGGTTCTGGTCACATTGGCCACGTCCGGAAGTGTTCCCGGGAACCTGGTTCCGTCAAGAAAGTGGACAAATCTCGATTAGCACCGAAACCCATCTTGCGACATATCAAACTTCATGATTTTGAAAGACAAGCACATCACATGATTTTTTGAGAGGTTTTGGACACATTGGTCACATCCGAAAGTGTTCCCGGGAGCCTGGTTCCCTCAGGGAAGTGGACAAATTTTGATTAGCACCGAAACCCATCTTGCGACATATTAAAAGCCATGATTTTGAAAGACAAGCTCAATAGATGAGTTTTTAAGAGGTTTTGGACACATTAACCACATCTGGAAGTGTTCCCGGGAGCCTGATTCCCTCAAAGGACCGGACAAATTTCGATTAGCACCGAAACCCATTTTGCGGCATGTCCAACTCCATGATTTTGGAAAACAAGCTCAATTGATGAGTTTTTGAGAGATTTTGGACACATTGGCCACGTTCGGATGCGTTCCCGGGAGCCTGATTCCCTCAGGGAAGCGGACAAATTTCGATTAGCAACGAAACCCATCTTGCGACACATCAAACTCCATGGTTTTGAAAGACAAGCTCAACAGGTGGGTTTTTGAGAGATTTTGGACACATTGGCCACGTCCGGTAATGTTCCCGAGAGCCTTATTCCCGCGAGAAAGTGGACAAATCCCGAACCTGGTTCCCTCAAAAAAGTGGACAAATCTCGATTACCACCGAAACCCATCTTGCGACACATCAAACTCCATGATTTTGAAAAACAAGCTCAATATATGAGTTTTTTTTTAGAGATTTTAGACACATTGACCACATCCGGAAGTGTTCTTGGGAATCTGGTTCCCTCAAGGAAGTGGAAAAAAATCAATTAGCACCGAAACCCATCTTGCGACATATCAAACTCCATGATTTTGGGAGACAAGCTCAATAGATGAGTTTTTGAGAGGTTTTGGACACATTGGCCACGTCCGGAAGTGTTCCTGGGAACCTGTTTCCCTTAGGGAAGTGGACAAATTTTGATTAGCACCGAAACCCATCTTGCGACATATCAAACTCCATGATTTTGAAAGACACGCACAACTTATGATTTTTTAGAGGTTTTGGTCACATTGGCCTCGTCCGTAAGTGGTCCCGGGAGCCTGGTTTCCTCAGGGAAGCGTACAAATTCCGATTAGCACCGAAACCCATCTTGCGACAAATCAAACTCAATGATTTTGAAAGACAACCTCAATAGATGAATTTTTGAGAGATTTTGGACACACTGGATACGTCCGGGTGTGTTCCCGGGAGCCTGGTTCTCTCAGCGAAATTTGTTACGTCACAAGATAAGTTTCGGTACTAATCTAAATTTGTTTACTTCCTTGAGGGAACCAGTTTCCCAATAACACTTCCGTTAGTGGCCAATGTGTCCAAAATCTCAAAAAAAGTCATGTATTCAATTTGTCTTTCAAAATCATGGAGTTTGATGTGTCGCAAGATGGGTTTCGGTGCTAATCGAAATTTGTCCGCTTCCCTGAGGGAATCAGGCTGCCGGAAACACTCCCGAACGTGGCCAATGTTTCCAAAATCTCTCAAAAACTCATCAATTGAGCTTGTCTTTCAAAATCATGGAGTTTAATATGTCGCAAGATGGGTTTCGGTGCTAGGCATGATTTGTCCACTTTCTTGAGGGAACTAGGTTCCCGGGAATACTTCTGGATGTGGCCAATGTGTCCAAAACCTCTCAAAAACTCATCTACAGAGCTTGTCTTTCAAAATCATGGAGTTTGATATGTTGCAAGATGGGTTTCGGTGCTAATCGAAATTTGTCCACTTCCCTGAGGTAACCAGGCTCCCGGGAACACTTCTGAACGTGGCCACTGTGTCCAAAACCTCTCCAAAAACTCATCTATTGAGCTTGTATTTCAAAATCATAGAGTTTGATATGTCGCAAGATGGGTTTCGATGCTAATCGAGATTTGTCCACTTTCTTGAGGGAACCAGGTTCCCGGGAACACTTCCGGACGTGACCAATGTGTGTAAAACCTCTCAAAAAATCATGTGTATTGCTTGTCTTTCAAAATCATGGAGTTTGATATGTCACAAGATGGGTTTCGGTGCTAATCGAGATTTGTCCACTTCCCTGAGGTAAGCAGGTTCCCGGGAACACTTCTGGATGTGGCAAATGTGTCCAAAAACTCATCTACAGAGCTTGTCTTTCAAAATCATGGAGTTTGATATGTCGCAAGATGGGTTTCGGTGTTAATCGAGATTTGTCCACTTCCCTGAGGGAACCAGGCTCCCGGGAACACTTCCGAACGTGGCCACTGTGTCCAAAACCTCTCAAAAACGCATCTATTGAGCTTGTATTTCAAAATCATGGAGTTTGATATGTCGCAAGATGGGTTTCGGTGCTAATCGAGATTTGTCCACTTTCTTGAGGGAACCAGGTTCCCGGGAACACTTCCGGATGTGGACAATGTGTCCAAAACCTCCCAAAAACTCATCTATTTGGATTGTCTTCCAAAACCATGAAGTTTGATATGTCGAAAGACTGGGTTGTGTCCGCTTGAAAAGTGCCCACCACCCCAGGGATACCCCAGGGAACCAGGTTCCCGGAACATCCGGAACCATGTCCTGGTGATTCAATTGTATCAAAACTAACTTCTGATGCTGGTGAATGATGATCGACCACGTTTGCATCAGCATTCTGGTCACTTTCGTTCATTTATCAATGGTTTTAAAAAAATGACCCGTTTTTGACTGCATCTGACCCAGGACCCCCCCTTAATAAATCTGGCCGGATTGGCCCCATGGTCAAATCAAGTCATGTACCAAAAAATAGATATGGTGACGCTTCTTCCCTGAAAATTTCATGGCAATCGGACTAAAAATGAGCCCACACGGGTTATTTCAATTTTGATTTCTAGGTCAGACCGAAACGGGTTAACAATGTACTGAACTAATGATTTTTAAAGTTCTCTGTTCGACTATGATGTGATGCTCTGAAAGGGTGGTCGAATTGAGTTTGAATAGTAAGTTAGTAAGCAGGCATTAGACATCTTTCTTTACCTTTGTTCTTCTTAACCATTGGATTTCACATTTATCTGATCTATCGCACAGTGGAAAAAAACATGCTTTTTCAGTTTGAGAGAAAATCTGGATTCTAGATCTTTTAATTTATAGAAAAATAATGATTTATTTTCAAGACATGCTTTTTATTTTCGTGAATTATTAAACTGTCGGAGATTATAACGAACGAAACTGCTGGAGCAATAAAAAAAAATCATGCATTCATGCGAAACTAAATTTACTAAAAGCCGGACATAACGCCGTTGAATAACATCGGAAAATTATTGAATCTTTGATATGTGGAATCCCAATATTATCGCATGGATGTTGATCTTTATTGCTGCGAAATTGGAATAATCTTAGCATTTGACAATCATATCGCATCGATTATCAAGAGATTCTGAGGAAGACCGAATATACATTGATTTTATTTTCATAAATCCATAAATAGCATTAGGGACGGATTTTATTTTATCGTTTATAGACTTTATTTTTACGTATTTTTCCTAGTGTGCGATGGTTATGACTGGCTGAACAATGGTTGAAATAAAAATCTTGTACAGTTATTAACAAACTGTAGTTTGACAGATCGACTTATTGAATAAGAGTCCAATTATGATTCATATTCAGCAATAAGATTATTTATGTTATGCACTGAGTGAGCCATATCTAACAAATCAAGGATGGCGCGGATGACAACGTTACCGGCGGATGATCAAATGACAGCAGTTCGAGACCCGATTTAGGAAAATTTTAAAATGATTACATATATGAAAATAGCAATTGCTTCAAAATACGTTCATTGGAGATCTTACTGATGTTACCTTCTATGCGTTATTATTTTCGAAGAATTCACATGTAGCTGAATTGAGGCTTAGTAAAATGCTTATTAAAGGTTTAACGAATTAGTTAATAAAGTTGTTTTTCAAAATGAGATGTTGTAGTTGTATAACTTCGCCAAAATTGTGTGAACAAAGCTTGAACAGAAGTTGTGATAAGAAATAGTACAGACATTATTCAACACAGCGCTAAATTGGGGCAGCAGGGACAGCAGGGACAGCATGATGTCCAAGGGCTTGACGACCCCTCCCCAGCTGTCTGCGAGTCAGGGAGAACTGCCTAGGGCGTGGTGGGATTTAGCAGTGGGCTCTGCTAAAATCCCTCCCAAAAAACCACAAGTGCCCGTAAGCGGACTCTATCAAAGCGACTGTGTGCCGCTTCAAAAGCACAAGCCCAGGGAGGGAGTGCCAACTGGCATGGGGAGTGTCCCTACTTCGGTAGGGTAGTGCGTGAGCTGCTTCGGCAGGGAGCGAGTGATCATATTGTGCTGAGGCAGGAGTGTCATAGCGAGTCGCCGCCGCTATGGCAGCCTCGAAGCGCAGCAGCAGTCTGAGTATGGACTGCACCTGCCAAGGTAAGAGTGTCGTAGCGTTGCTACCGCTATCGACACCTCGAGGCATGGCAGTGGAGTGTTAGAGTGAGTTGGGGAGTGTCCCTACTTCGGTAGGGTAGCGCGTGAGCTGCTTCGGCAGGGAGTGAGTGATCTGGTTGTGCTGAGGCAGGAGTGTCATAGCGCGTCACCGCTATTGTCACCTCGAAGCGCAGCAGAAGTCTGAGTATGGACTGCACATGCTGAGGTAGGAGTCGCGGGCCCTATCGACACCTCGAGGCATGGCAGTGGAGTGTTAGAGTGAGCACCCGCGAAAGGGTCACATGGAGCGAATGGTCTTTGGAGAAGCTGCTTCGGCGGCAGGGTAGCAGTGGGTTGTACCCACACACCTACAGTTGTGCACATGTGGTGCATGGGGAGTGTCCCTGCTTCGGCAGGGTAGCGTGTGGTCTGCTTCGGCAGTGGTGTGATTGATCTGCTCGTGCTGAGGCAGGAGTGTCGTAGCGCAATATCTGTAGGCCCAGGCAGTTACCGCTATTGACACCTCGAGGCATGGCAGCGGAGCGTCCGGGAGAGCATCCAAGTAAGACTCAAATGGAGAGAATGGTGTGCGAGCACCCAAGTCAGTCTCGCGTGGGACGAGTGCCTGTGTGAGCGATAATGAGCGAGTACGCTTAGTACTGCCGTCCCCCCAGAAGTAGTACTGCGAGGTAGTTCCTGGGGGAAACGATGGTGGAGCCCAAGGGAGTTTAGTCGGTATTACCGGTATGGTCGAGTCCGACACTCCAGTACACTTCCGTGTGGTAGTTTGGCAACTACAATGCACGTGTACTGGGTTAGTGTGTAAATGCATTCTCCCTTGTAAAAAAAAAAAAAAAAAAAACAGCGCTAAATTAAATCATCACACTGATGTTAGTTCAACTAGTGAATGTTTGTTGGGATATTTTGGACCCTCCTGTTGACATTTTATTGATATCTGAACTAAATTCAATGCCGCTGCTGCATCCCGCATGGTCTTTATGTAAATAAGATTGCTGCGAATGTGTTTAACTAGTTTCATGTGCGAAAATAACGATATTTGGATGAAATGTTGATGAAATCAATTTTTTCAAGAAGGCAAGCGTTACAATGCGTTACGCTTCAAAGCATACATCATTGAATATCTCAGAACGAACACAATCACTTCATGTTGAAATTGCAAATTTAAATCGATGCAATCTTCTCATTGATGCATGTCAATCGAAAGATTAGACTTTGCTTTAGCTCAAATGACCTGATTGACCAAATTAAAAATTCATTTTTGAACAAACTAAAAAGGGAGGTGTCCAAAATGTGTACATTTGGGGGTCCAAAATATGTTGCACTTTCCAAAACGAAGGATATTTTCATTTCAGATAGTTAAAAATCTAAGCGATTTATAAACATCCGATGTTCATTTCAAACTTCCTTTTCATAAATAAAACTTTCATCTGTGAAATTTTGTGATTTTAGCCTGTATCACATGACTCATTTGAAAGATATAAGCGGATATAGCACTTCCTCTAGGGATTCAAAATGCAACATTTACCCTAAACTTGAAAGTGCCAGTTCGAAGATTTAAAAAAAATACCCAGTCTTAAAAAAGGCTGATGCACCTCCCAAAACCATTAAAACGTAAATCTATATTATACGATAATTATTGAACTGCCTCTATGAGATATGAGACAGCAACTACTTTTCAGTTGACGAACTTAATTCATCTACTATTTGATCTTGACGCATTAACTCTTTGGTTACAAACTTGAGCTCACTATAATGTGGGCGTCGAAACTAAGATAAATTAATCTAGTCATTGTACGTGTCATCGACAGGTGTTTTATGAAACACTATTGGAACCTTTTTCCTTTACATTTGATCTGATCCAACTGGAAGTGGATGTCGCATTTTGGATAAAAATTTTCTTTAAACTGGACCATTTGTGTGTTGACAGAATAATAGTTTTTTGAAGCATAATTGACTTAGCATTAAAATCAAGAGACTAAAAATAATAACTATCGAGCTGCCAATGATCATGCACCAAAAGATATTTTAGTTACCAGATAAAGATTGTCGCTTCGGTTCCCTTTGTTCTGCTGTCCGAAACATGTTGGGTACCTACCTGTCAAATCGTATGTATTTTTCCATTTTGACATTTAGATCCCCTATCCTCGCCAGCAAAAGATGTTCCGGACAGCGACGACAGCGACAATGTTTATCTGGTAACTAAAATATGTTTTCATGTACCGGAAAAAAGTTCTTTTAGCTGACGAGAAACCTAACCATACTGCTCATGTCGCAAATTTTTATCGATTATGAGTTAATCTTAAGAATCCTAAGTAACCCAAGAATAAAATCAGATTAGTAGTGATTCAAATTGTACTGCTGCATTTCATTTTAATATGAATCTGAAACATACATTCTCCCAGCAGCTGCCTCAGATTAATTTAAGTTCAGATGCAAAAGCTCAAAACTGTTGCACAGCTTTGTTCTATTTTCTGCAGATTGAATCACGAGATTCAAATTTTGTATGTTTAGGCGATTGAACGCGTTATTTTAACTACGGAATTTGGATCAATGCACTTTGCAATTACGCCGCATTTCTGAGCAGCAAAATAAGTAACAATTATTTATATATACATGAACATGAACAGAAAACTGCTGGAGATACCAGCGTTTTTTTTATTTTGCTTCAGATTCCAACGAGAATAGTGTTCTTAAATTTGGAGGAAAAATAAATCACTGCTGATCAATCAATTAATTGGTTTGCAGTCTTATTTTTTCTACTTGCAAAAAATTGTTTTTTTTAACAGAACGATGCATTAGAAATTAAAGGCCCACTCTTTATCACAATGCCTAATATTTGTCAAATTCCTTCAGACATCTATCAAACCGTTAAAGATATCGACATGAGTATCAGACAGACTTGACAAATTTGTTATTATTAATAATTTGGTATTTGTTATTGTGACAAATACAGTGCTGATAACTTTTGCGCTATAACGAAACATGTGTATCTGAAATTAACGAATGAGAGATAATTGCAATACATTAATGAAACATATTTTAGCGCTTTTAAAAAAACTGTTTCTTTATTTTTTTATTCGAATTAAATTTCTTCTCGAGCGATATTGTCGCATGCGTCACTGTGTTCCGTGCTTAAAGCCACTGCTTGACAGCTAGCACCAAGTTTAGCACCAAGTTTTCGGCTCAATCATGTTGTATGCAGATGACAGCCGTTTCAGGGGGCTGGGTATGCCACTGTTGTACAGGTGGTGTATCATCGTTTCCACCAGTGTCCAGCACTGCAACCTTGGTGTGGCTAGTCTCTCCAGAAGTCCACTGGCTGTTTGCACAGTTACGCGACGGACTTGTTCGTCCTCGGCTTGTATCACTTGAACCACACGTCCTCGCGGCCAACAGTTCCTCGGTAGATTGCAATCTACGATCCATGCTACGTTGCCTTCCTTGATGGGTTTCACGGGTTGAACCCATTTTGTTTTCCGTGTTAATGTAGGCAAATACTCTGTTACCCATTTCTTCCAAAACTTGTCTGCGTATAGCTGGGCCATTTTCCATGATCTCTTCAGTACCATAGGTCTGTCATCGAAGGCAATCGGGGCCTTAATTCCATTTGGTGACCCCAAAAGAACGTGATTTGGTGTTAAGGGCAGTTCAAAGTCGTTGTCGAGCGGAATGTCAGTGGGGGGTCTTGAGTTAAGGATCATCTCGATCTCCATTAACACCGACCGCAGTATTTCATCCGACGACAGTCGTGGAAAGTTGAAGTCTTCCATTGTTCTTTTGACTGATTGAATCAATCGCTCCCAACTGCCACCGAAATGTGGTGCGGCCGGATGGTTGAATGTCCACTTTGTTTCTGGACTGCCGAATTTAACCATAATCTTCTGTTGGTTAACTCCTTCCAAGGCCTCTCGCAGTTCTATAGAATCTCCAATAAAATTTGTACCTCGGTCGCTTATAAACTCTATTGGCAATCCTCTTCGCGCGATGAAATTTCGTAGTAGGAATGAGTGGCCTAATTCCGCCGAACGAGCTATCCGTTGATTTGATCGCTTGATTTTGTCTTTTCGAGCGTGCAACTCCGGGCGTGCCCGGCAGGGATAGAGGCAAGGCAAAGTCATGGCCTGCTATTCACTAGCCAATGTTGGCAACCAAACTGTTACGGTAAACCTGTAGATATGGCAACGCGGTTCTATAACACTAACCCGAATGTCACTGCCCCGAATGTCACTACCCCGAACGCCAGTACCCCGAAAGGTCACTACCCCGAATATTCCACTACCCCGAATGACCACTACCCCGAATACCCCACTACCCAGAAAGGCCATTACCCCGAAAATCATATAAATATACTACGCAATAATTTTAATTATTACTTTTGCATATGCTAACAATTATCCCAATATTTGAGCCGGGAACGCTCGGGATAATGCGGAAGAGCGAATGCCAGAGACCTTGCAACAGACGGTGCTTATATAGAGACCAACAAAGAGAATGAAAGCAAATCTGGCTTCACGACCTTCACGAGAAATTTGTGATGTGACTTTCAGTATAAGCAATTATTGGTTTTTCTATAATACATGTCCTGTCTATGGAACGGATATTAATATCTTCAGCAACAATTAATGTTAATGCGCTTAGTACAATAAACGCACTTACCCGGGACAAGGCGAGAGAGTAAATTACTTTTTTCTTTCAAATTATGCACTTGCCCGGAATGAGATGGGAGAGTGAATGTCTCCTTCTTGTAAAGCGTGCTTGCCCAGAATAATGCAAGGGAGTGAATGCCTCCTTCTTTTAAATCACGCATATGTCCGGAAAAAGGCGGGAGAATAAATGACACCTTCTTTTATAGCACGTGCTTGCCTGGAAATCATGCGAAAGAATGAATTTCTCCTTCTTTTAAAGCACGCATCAGTGGAAGAGTAAAAGACACCCTTTGAAGCACGTGCTTGCCCAAAATAAAGAGGCCTGCACAAACAGTGAACGCCTCCTCCTTTTAAAACACGCATTTGCCCGAACTAATGTGGAAAAGTAAATGACACCCTCTTTTAAAGCATCCGCTTCTCCGGAATAATGCTTCCTTCATTAAAATTAATGCTTCCTTCTTTAAAGGCACGCATCTGCCCGGAATAAAGTGGGGAGTAAATGACACCTTCTTTTAAAGAACGCACTTGCCCGGAATAATGCGAAAGAGTGAATGCCTCCTTCTTTTAAAGCACGCATTTAACCGGGATGCGACGAAAAAGCGAATGTTTCCTTTTTTTTTAAACAACGCGGTAGCCCGGAATAAGACGGGTGAGTAAATGACTCATACTTTAATTATTTTGAATATGTTATTTTTGACTGATTAGTTTCTATTTTCAATTATTGAAACGCAATCTAATAAAGTGATAAAGTGAGCAAGAAAGTGAGTACATGTTTTTTTTAATTTTTTGACAAATTCGGGGTTATGGTCAATCGGGGTAATGATAATTCGGGGTAATGGGTTATTCGGGGCAATAGCCTTTCGGGGTACTGGCGTTCGGGTTAGTGACATTCGGGTTAGTGACATTCGGGGCAGTGTCATAGAATCGGCAACGCAGTGTCTGTCGCACAGTGAGTAGAGTGGACAATCTGCTGTATCTAGCAATACTGCAAAGTACGAATGGGAAGAAATATGATGGTAAGGGCATTAGGATCAAAACAAAACAGATGATTATCTATCCAACGTGGAAATCATATTGTGTGAAACTTTAAACTCTTTAAAATTATGTAAAAATTCCTAAATAAAAGCTAGTTTGTTAAAAAATAATTATAACGTTCACTGTACAAATAAGTCTACATAAATTAATCAAAAAGTCCTACTTAAAACTAACTTAAATCTAAATAAATTAGGTACGAGACTGTCAAGCAGGTTAGATTGAATTTGTAAAAATAGTGGATGTGCACGATTATTTTACAGTAAGTTCTGAGCAATTATTTCTTTTCCCTACATCAAGATATAGACTAGCTACTTAAACTAACTTAAACTTATATGAATTTAGAGTTTCTACTGTGCTGAACTGGAATTTATAGCATAATCAACGAAATACGGTCCATTAGTGAGAGGAAAGCGATTTCAAAACTAAATTGTAAGTAGTCGAGACTTTAGTTAAGAGTTCATCATGCTCATAGAATAAATTGAAATTACAGCTTTGATCAACTGTTAAAGAAGACGGTGATTACAAGGACTAGTTTCTCAAGCAATCCGAACACGAACCGTTATATGGATGATATTTACCAGAGTCTATTATATAGAGTTGCGCAAAGAGGATCTTCTTACACTTATTCTGAATGATCTTCTTGTTATTGTGTTTGCAACTTTCATTTTTGTTCAACCCTTAAAGTGACTTCACGGAAGTGTTCACTGCTAAAGCCAAATCTTTTAATGTCGATAAACCGTCACCTATCGAGCAAACAAATGCTTGTTGCTACTTTATTTGGGGTGTATTGAAGTTTTTAAGCTGATTTCTAGAACAAATCTAATGAATTCAATTCATGCGTTTAGATTCGCCATAATAATCAGCTTAAAAACTTCAATACACCCCCTTACCAACAAGCATTTGTTTACTTTGCTCGATGGGTAGACGGTTTGACAGTTCAATAGGTAGCTTTGGAACACTCTTTGCGTAAGTCACTTATAATAGAACTCTGAAAGTTGCAAACACAATAACAAGAAGATCATTCAGAATAAGTGTAAGAAGATCCTCTTTGCGCAACTCTATATAATAGACTCTGATTTACATGTCTTTCATCAATGCACGCTCAGAGTGGATTGCCCAATTTCTATTAAATCTCACCCTCACACCTACGAGCACTGACATCGTTCCAAAATAGTCGACACCGGTGTATGCAAACGGGTGTTGGTATGCTGCTAAACGGGCATGTGGAAGAATTCCCATTGCTGGTGGACGAGGGCATGCCAGGCGGAACAAAACAACGCTGGTAATTTCTGCGAATGCGAACGAAGACGGGAAATGTTGTAGTTCAGACGAATATCGTTCCAGGCCGTGTTGTGGTTCTGATGGCGGTACTTTTTATGGTAATCGGCAATTACTAGGTTGGTTACGTAATTTCGCCTAGGAAGCAGAATTGGGTGCTTGGTAGCAAGCATTGATACGCCGTTGCATTCGTAGAACATCCTTTTCATCCATCGATGGACTCAGTTTGTACAAAGGACTTGTTTTCGGTAACACATGTTTCCAGGTACAAGGCACTGCAGTTGAATTACGGATCAATTGAATTTCGTCCGGATAAGCTTGTTGATGTACTATCTGGTAGATGGTGTTCTCAACTAGTTCCAGTTCTTCTTCCATTAATGGTCCTAAATCGAGTCTCCCTTCTGGTCCGCTTACGAGCATTGATAACAAACCGATTGACATATGCTACTGCCCTTAGTAGTCGTTTCCACTTTGAAAAGCGCTCGTAGCTTACATGTGGCTCGATAATTGAATGGTGAAGAATACTAGCACGTATTTCTTTTAAGGTAGTACCGTGATCACCACTATCACTAGGCCACTCACTTTATAGGTCCCACAAGAATTCCGGTTCACGGAACCACCTACTGTTTGGCTGTAGGTCCGGCAATCCTTGCCATTTCGTACCGTCGTCTGCTACGTTCTTCTTGGATGGAAGCCATCTCCATTCTTCCACTTCTGTCGTATCGAGTAGTTCACTCACCCTGAAGGCCACGAATTGGCTGTATCGTCGATGATCGGATCTCAGCCAGCAAACTACGTCACGGGAATCGGTCCAGAAAACGCAGCGTGTGATTTTCATTCGATGTGATTTGGAAGTGGAATCAGCTGGACGAGCTCTGATCACAGCAGCTTGAAGTTCAAGAGGGGGAATATAAAGAAATTTTAGGGGAGCCACACGTGTTTTCGATCCTATTCTATATCCTTCTTCTTCGAACCTGAAGAAGGCTACAGCAACCAGACCATTCTCACTGGCATTGCAGAAAATGTTCAATTCCACGTTGTTCGTTGACCTGGACTGCCGTGAATCGCAAATCAGTCCCATCTGTATATGGATTTCATATACAGATGGGACTGACTTGCGATTCACGGCAGTGGAGGAAGTAACTGTTCGGTAACAACGGGGAATACAAACTTGACGGACGTTCGGAAGCGCTTCGACCCATGTCAACCATCTTTCTGCCAGTTTTCCAGTGATTTCGTCATCCCAGCTGCATTTGAAACCCAATATTTCCTGAAGCAGGCTCTTCAAATATATTATGAAATTGGCGATGAGCCCCATGGGATCGTATATGGCCATCAATGTCCTTAAAACCTCACGCTTTGTAGGCATTCTTGTACCAGAAAGTACATCCAGATCATGCTTGATACCAGTCATTGGGATGCTTTTCTGCCTTCTCCGCTGCCGACAGTCGTCGAATACTCCATAATTTTTGCACGCATCGCCTTGTCTAAATCCGGGTCTCATTTCAATCGTTTCTGTAGACACGCCAGCCGTTTCAATGCCATTCCTTTGCTGTCGGGTAACTGTACCCGATAAAACCGCCACAGGAGACCAGTCTCATAGCGGTTTCCAATCAAATGTGTTTCAGCGGACAGAATCTTCGTTGCTCTTTCCTCATACTTCGAGGGTAATGATTTGACTGATCCACAGATACCTAAAGATTCAATGGCAAAATACTCCTTCAAAGCAGCATTAATATCACTAATTTCTTCCTTGGTGCACGGACAGATATGGAAGCTATGATGATTGCTGTAGCCAGAATACGTTGCGCCTGACTCCATCTCACAAGGTCCATAGACAATCTATCCCAGACGTGTTTTGGACACTACATGTTCGTTCTCACCTCCTTCAACACTTCTCAAGGCATGACCTAAACGGCAATTGTTCATGCCTATTAGGATTCGGGGGGAAGCGCCGTCGTATGATTAGAAGGGCAACCCTTCAAGGTAGTTGTATTTGGCTATCATTTTCGAGATTGAAACCGACTGCTTCGGAAGAGAAAGATCGCCAACTGTTTGGACTTCTAACAAATCGAACACCTCGCTGGTGTTATCCACTCCTGAGATTTTCAGGGAAAGCACAACCGACTCGTTCTCCTCTCGTGATCCTTCAAGTCCCAACTCCACGAGAAGACTGTTTTCCATCAACGTATCTGAAGATACATCGTCGAGGAAAGCATAAGTTGTAACTTATTTTCCTCTTCCGTAGATCGTCACTGGCACATACCGGAACAGGACTTCAGTAGTCGCTTTCGAATGAGTGTTACAGTTCTGTACCATCGAATTCTCGCTTATCGGACGAAACAGGTGTCGAAATGTTTGCGCAGGTACTTCCTGCATAACTTCTGCTGTTTGACAACCACCCAACGGGATCCGATATCCATTTCTAGAAAACTTGGGCACGTCTCTGGATTACCGCATCTGTTTTGGCAAACAAGACAACCTTTTAAAACAGAGGCTCGAACGCCATCGGAAAGATCTTCGATGTCAGAGTTACTTTCTGTATGCAGGTTAATAAAGTTGTCTTCTCCTTTTCCGCGTTTTTCTGCTTTTGGCATACTTATCGATGGAATCGTAACAATACTCGCAGCCTCGACCAATTTCCCAAGCCAATCTCCGAACTTCGAGAGTGTGACTCTACCCAACGTCTGATGATGGTATGCCCAGTTCAATTTTATAGGATAGACTTGCAGGATGCAATAACCGGCAACGAACAGCATCCATGGCCTTCCCCTTCAGGCTTCTTTGAAGCAGCAACATATTCTCCTCGTCACTAATTCCGCAAATCCTCGTTGAGTTCTCGTAGTTTGCTAAGAAAAGCGGCCATTCTTCTGGGCTTCCAGAAAATATGGGAAGTTCCTTGGTGATAGCTTGGCGTGCTGAGATCTGGCTATGGCTAAGCAATGAAGCCCCGAAGACGCCACTGATACTCGGTTGAAATTCTGCAGCCTGCGGATTCAGGCCAACACTTGAACCTGCTGCACCTCCGTCTGAAATAGCAAATCACTGTAACAGTTTTAAATTTTATAATCATGTTAATCATATCCTGTAATCCCTTTATTTATCATACAGTCAAGGACTGGCTCTCGCTGATCCCGCCGACCGCCGCCGTTGGAGGCCTCGTCTACATGTCATATCTGGCGTTCTGCCCGGAAGCACGGCCAAAGCCTAGCACTAAGGTGAACCGGTCCGTTCGCTTGGCCGAGGCCAAGGTGGTGGACATGATTGACATCGAAGACATCGCCGAGAAGGCTGCCTTCTGCCGGTGCTGGAAGTCCAAGAATGTGAGCGCCATTGCTTTAGCGTGTTCGAATCCTAATGAAAACTTTGCTGATGTTTTGTTTTTCAGTGGCCTTACTGTGACGGTGCGCACGGTGCCCACAACAAGGAGTGCCAGGACAACCTCGGACCGGTGGTAGTTCAGCGCAAAAAGAACTAAAGCAATAACCAAGCAAACTCAGGAACAGTTTGGATTACTCGAAAGTTCCGGTGGATTCCAATTGTAATTGAATAGTGCTTTTTACATGCATTGGAGGAACGAAGAAAAAAGATAATAGCAAACAACTTGCATTATACCGGATTAGCGCTAGGACTTATACATAGGATCTAATAGAAAGAACAAATCATAGAAACAGGGGTAAGAGAAGGCACTTACGCATCACCACATCACTTTGTTTATCATGTTTCATCATTTTAACTGTTATAGATAGTAACCGAAAGCTACTTAAATGCAAAAAAAAAGCAACGGTGATGGCAGACAATAAAATACTGCAATTCAAAAAACCATACATACCTTTTTTTCAAATATCCTGTTTACGATTGTTTGTTTTATAAATTTCAAAACAAGCATTCAGCATGTTTCCTTAAATAAGTGCGTACTTCAATTTCATGTGATATCATTTAAATCTGGATATACAAACCTGTTACAGCCGAGACGGTGCTGGAACACACTTTTTTCAAACAAAACTGCCGAATGTTCTAAACATTCTACCGTGCATTAAATTTCAAATTTGTAATTTTGGCTAATAAATTGGTCCAGTTGAGTTATGGAAATACACGAAAATGGTTTGTAACTAATAGAGAAATCCCGAAAATATATCTGCTTGAATATTCCTATGCACTTGATTAGATGAGTTGAGCATCATAAAATGTAGTATATTGATTAAGGCAGTTATCCAGGGGACTCATCGTTCAGCTTTCTGTGTTATTTTTTTCATATGGATTGTTTGTTGTTTGCGATTTTGCGTTGTTTGGCGACTAAGTGAATACAACCACATGTCTTTTTAGATATTTAACGAACTTTTGGAAAAATGTTTCTTTTAGACAGCTTTAGGGATGACAAGCTGTTTTTCGTAGCTAATTTTTATATGTTTTTACATCTTTATAGGATACTTATTCTACGAGTTTTACCACGTTTATTATCGAATATGAATAGTAAACTCAGCAATGATGGGCGTTTAATGCCGAGATAGTTACTCTATTATAACGCGATAAAAGTTGTCATTTGAATTCTGAATAGCCTATTTTGGGTATAACGGATTATGTTTCTCAATTTCTATTCGTCTGAAAACACCTTTAGATTATTGGACAATCACTTAATATCACAGTCATTATTACAACTTTTATGCTAACAGTTTTATTTCTGCTTTCTTTTTTGATGGCTTGTTTGCGTTCTACTAGTTAAAATAATATCTCCATTTTATTTTTCTACTAAATAAAACAACCTTCATGTAGTAATTATTTTAGCCGATGTTTTCTTCCCACATCAACTAAACAATAATGAACAAATATTTCATGTTTTTGATGACAAATATGAAATCGATATACCTGGTTGACGTCAAATCGGAATTCAATGGCACTGAAATTAATCTAAACAGGACCACTAAATGGCAAAAATTCTTCCTATAAGTAGTTTACTTTAATGAACTAAAATAGGTCTAAAATCTGCAAGAGAAGGCTTTATGTTCAAAATTGAGTCCTTTGAGTCCTTATCCATGTAAATTTATGCGAGATATCATCTATTGAGCTACGATTGTTTTTTTTTCGTTTTTATCTTCAATAGACATTTGGATGTCCTGTGCGGATGCCAAGCATAAAATGCAGCGAGCTTCAAATCTGCGAAAAAAGATATAAAAACAAGTTATTATTTAAAACAATGTTTGGGCTTAATTTAGTTATTAAACAGCTGGAGGGATTCCGATTCCTTGGATTTGTGCACTGATTCCTAGTAGTCTACTATTATCAAAAACAAAGACCTGTCTGTAGAGTAGAGTGGGGCAAGAGTGCGCGTGGGGTAAGAGTACGTTTTCGATTTTTTGAAGTAATAAAAAAAGATAAACTAGCAGCACTGCATCAGTTTGACAGGTTTTCTGGCCAACTATTATCATGTGTAATTGTAAACAATTTGAATAAACAACGAGGGAGATATGGAGTTAGATAACTTTTTGGTCATTTTGCTAAAAATAATTGGATTTCCGCAACTAGTATTTCATTACCATATATACGTTCAATCAGGTGAACATTATACCATTTCGATAACCTATTGTATAGAGTACCTTATGGTACAGAACACCAATCCGGTTGGTTTTCCAAGAAATCAAAACCATTACTTGAATAATTTTTGGGACTGTGGGGTAAAAGTACGCAGGAACCGGTGGGGCAAGAGTACGCATTAGAATCTTCAAGTTATGATGTCAAACCCGTATCTCCGTCCGAAATAAGACTTCTTCCAAAGCGTAAAGATCCACAACTAAGAAAAAAGGGACAGAATTCGAAATTATCACAAGTTTTTAGGATAAGTTGAAGTAATTCGGTGTTAGAAAGGACTTAGCGAACAAAGCACTGAAGCGAAATAATGAAATTGTATTAGGACTTGTTGTACACCTAAACATAATACGAAAACACAATTTCATCTAAATGATAATTTCATTTAATCAAAAGAAACATTCATAAATTACGCAACGTTTAGCTGGGAGGGGTTGTGAGATGTGTGACGATTCATATAATTTTTAGAGGATTCATACAAATAGTGTAAGATAGGGGGGGGGGGGGGGTGATGAAATAGCCAAATTTTACGTTACGTGATTGGTAGACTTTCTTTACCTTTGTATACGCCACGCGAAACCTGATATATATTTTTACCTCTGTAGTTTTTTGGATATATAAAAAACAATGGTTTTTCGTATGAAAGTGCACATTTTTAGGACCCCCTCCCCCTTTAAGAGTTACGTAATCTTTAAAGATTCCCTAATATATGATCATTAAACATCAATTAAATGTTATTAACTCTTATTTGTGTTAATATATACTTAAAGCACATGATTGGATAAATGCGTACTCTTACCCCACCCGATGCGCACTTTTACCCCACCGGTGGGGTAAGAGTGCGTTTTTCACTTGTCTTGCAATAAGGGTTCTACTAAAACGAATCTCAATAATTTCAAAAAAATTTCCACTGGGTAACATAAAGGAAGAGTATATGAATCATCGACACTGATTTCATATGCAGAAGTTTGCTTCACAAGGGCCACATGATCGATTGAAAACTAAGTGCGTACTCTTGCCCCACTCTACTCTAAGGGTATCACAAAAAACCCTATATTCGAAAAATCATGGTGCTCAAGGCTTGAATGAAAGATTTTCGCATCTGGAGCATTTCTGAAGAACAACACAGAATTCTAAATATGTGTAGTTCGATCTGACCAATTATCAATAGAAAGCAATAGGACAGGATTCCGCATCGAATGCAACTTGTTGCAAGCAAATCGATCGCTTAGTTCCAAAAAGTATCAGTACGATAACTAGACATGCCCAAAAAAATTTAAATTAAACTCATTATTTCTATCAATTACGTCTAAATAATTAAAAAACCTGCATAAAATTGCCATAAAAAATAAGTTAAGGGACAACTACAGCGACATTGATTGATTTATCAATAAAATGAGGATGCCCACAAAAAATTTCGCATTTTTTTTAATGTGAATGTTTTTTAGGGGTACCTATTGAAATTATTACATATCTTGAATATTTTATGAAACTCAGCCCAAATCCAAAATTTTATGAAATTTGGAACACGAGAACTATTTTCAATCAATTTCGAAAAACCGAACCTCTTCCCCTAGTTTAGAGGTTCCGACAGAGCATTTTTCGAAAGAAGCTATTTTTCACATACAGTCGGGATTCGCTGGTTGGGATTTTAATTGGGCCTCCGCTGGTTAGGTCATGGCTCAACTAAAAAGCAATCGTACGTCAAAATTCAATGTAAACATGGAAACGGGATTGGGCGTCACTGGACATCATTGTGATGTTCAAGTCGAAATACATGTGTTCAAATGGCTGGTCCAACTAAAAACCGAATTCGTTAGTTGGGTCGAGGTCGTGGTCCAACCAGCGAATCGCGACTGCATTGGCTATATTCGCCACATTTTAAACGCCTTTACAATCGCTAAATGTTTTTTGAATTTTCTGTTGACCGTAATTAGCATCGTACATGGTAATTCCGTTGGTATTATGCAATTATATGATCTCTAGAACCATTTCAATATAATCAAAATTATGCGGACATTCAGCTGAGGTCCGAGCAATGACTCTGATCATTTCTTCGTTGTCAGTAAAATTCGATCACGGTTGTCAACGGTACCGAAGGAAAGATTACAGCGAACGATGCATTACAATCTCCAGCAATTGTCGGTGGAAGGGATATCGGCTGAGTACCGTCATAAGCTCGACGAACGGATAGTGCAATCAACTTTAGCGACAACATAAACGATCTATTGGAATTGATCCATGGAGCGGTGAGTACAACAGCACGAGAAGTGGTAGGCACTCCACAAAGGCGCCCGGATGGGTCGGTTCGATGTGGAGTGTCAGAGAGTGACAGACGAGAAGAATGTTGCCAGAAGCCGGATGTTGGTGTCGAGTACCCGATCGAATAGACTCAAGGAAGCAAGAGCAACCGAAAAACGAACCCACCAGTGAACAGAATAAATATTAGCGACGATGGAAAAGCTGTGGAGTCGCCTACACTAGATGAGGTTAGAAAAGCTACACCCAATCAGAGACTGCCACATTTTTTAATTAGTGGAAGTCGCGTCTACGAGCCAGCCTAGGGCTGGAAGTCTCCTTAATAAAGACACACAAAAATAGTGGAAGTAAATGGAAGAATAATAGTACTTTAACCGTTATTATTATTATTACCAGACTAAGGCCGGAGTGGCCTGCGCAATACTTAAAAGTCTTCTCCGTTCTGCTCGGTCCAAGGCTGCACTTCGCCAACCACGCAGTCTGCGGAGGGTCCGCAAATCGTCCTCCACCTTGATCGATCCACCTTGCCCGCTGTGCACTTCGCATTCTTGTTCCCGTCGGATTGTTGTCGAGAACCATTTTCACCGGATTACTGTCCGACATTCTGGCTATGTGCCCGCAGTCTTCCGATTTTCGCGGTGAGAACGATGGATGGTTTTCCCAACAGCTGATGCAACTCGTGGTTCATGCGCCTCCTCCACGTAAACTCCGCCATCTGCACCCCACCATAGATGGTACGCAGCACTTTCCTTTCGAAAACTCCCAGTATGCGTTGGTCCTCCACGAGCATCGTCCAGGTCTCGAATCCGTAGAGGACTACCGGTTTAATAAGCGTTTTGTAGATGGTCAGTTTGGTATGGCGGTGAACTCTATTCGATCGGAGCGTCTTGCGGAGTCCAAAGTACGTACGATTTCCAGCCACTATGCGTCTCCGAATTTTCCTGCTGGTATCATTTTCGGCGGTCACCAGTGAGCTCAAGTACACGAATTCTTCAACCACCTCGATAGAAACTCAAGGTGGATGGCTTACATTGACCTCTCTTAAGCCTCTTCCTATCATGTACTTCGTCTTTGACGTGTTGATGACTAGTCCAATCCGTTAAGCTTCGCTTTTCAGTTTGATGTAGGCTTCCTCCATCCTCTTAAAGTTACGTGCCATGATATCAATGTCGTCGGCGAAACCAAATAATTGGACGGACTTCGTGAAAATCGTACCACCCTGCTCTTCGTATTTCTCCCTCCCAAGCGATGTTGAATAGCAGACACGAAAAACCATCACCGTGCCGTAACCCTCTGCGGGTTTCGATGGGACTCGAGAATGCCCCTGAAACTCGAACTACGCACATCACTCGATCCATCATCGCCGTTTATCCGGAAATCCGTTTTCGTGCATTAGCTGCCATAGCTGGTCCCGATCGATTGTAACATATACGGCTTTGAAATCGATAAATAGACGATGCGTGGGCACGTTGTATTCGCGGCATTTATGCAATACCTGACGTACGGAAAACACCTGGTCTGTGGTAGAGCGTTCACCCATGAATCCCGCCTGGTACTGCCTCACGAACTCTCTTGCAATTGGTGTTAGTTGGCGGCATAAAATTTGGGAGAGTACCGTGTAGGCGGCGTTCAGCAATGTGATAGCGCGGTAGTTGCTAAAATCCAGCGTATCGCCCTTTTTGTAGATGGGAAACACGACACTTTCCATCCACTCCTGCGGCAGAACCTCATCCTTCCAAACCTTGGTAATTACCCAGTGCAGCGCTGTAGTTAGTGCCTCACCACCGTGTTTAAACAGCTCTCCTGGTAGTTGGTCAACTCCAGGGGCTTTGTTGTTTTCAGCCGGGCGATCTCCACCTGAATTTCCTGTAGATTCGGAGCCGGAAGTCGCATGTCCTGCGCGCGTGCTCCTAGGTTCATTTCCATACCGCCACCGTTGTTTGCCACATCGCCATTCAGGTGCTCTTCGTAGTGCTGCCGCCACCTTTGTATTACCTCACGCTCGATTGTAAGAAGGTTCCCGTATATGTCCTTACATATATCGAGCAGTGGCAAGTGACCCTTACGTAAACGGTTCAACTTCTTATAGAACTTTCGTGCGTTATTAGCGCGGTACAGTTGCTCCGTCTCTTCACGGTCTTGATCTTACTGCTGGTGTTTTTTCCTCCGAAAAATCGAGTTTTGTTTGTTCCGCGCCCGTTTGTATCAATCTCGCAATCTCGCCCATGCTGCATTCTTCTCCTCAACTAACTGCTCACATTCGCCGTCATACCAGTCGTTTCTCTGATTTGGGAGCACCGTGCCTAGTGCAGCGGTTGCGGTACTTCCAATGGCGGATCGGATCGAATATCTCTCCAGCCATCTTCAAGAGGCGCTGCGCCTAGCTGCTCTTCCGTTGGGAATGCCACTTACAGCTGCTGCGCGTAGTCTTGGGCTAGTCTACCGTCTTGTAGCCGCCCAGTGTTTAGCCGCGGCGGATGACTCCGACGCGTGTTGTACACCGCCGAGAGTTTTGAGCGCAGACATACTGCTACGAGGTAGTGGTCGGATTCAATATTCACACTGCGGTAAGTGCGTACGTTCGTGATGTCGGAGAAGAATTAGCCGTCAATTAGAACGTGGTAGATTTGGTTTTCCGTTTCTTGGTTAGGTGATTTCCATGTGGCCTTATGGATATTTTTGCGGGAGGCTGCAAATTGTATGCATCGTTGGCCGTTGTCATTCGATACGGTATGCAGATTATCCGGTCCGATAACCGGTCTATACATTTCCTTCCTTCCTACCTGAGCGTTCATGTCACCGATGACGATTTTGAAGTCCCACAGTGGGCATCCATCGTATGTCTGCTCCAGCTGTGCGTAGAACGCTTCTTTCTCGTCGTTGGGTCTCTCTTCGTGTGGGCTGTGCACGTTGATGTGCTATAGTTGAAAAAACGGCCTTTTATTCTCAGCTTGCACATCCTTACGTTGATTGGCTGCCACCCAATCACGCGTTGGCGTATCTTTCTCAGCACTATGAAGCCGGTTCCCAGTTCGTTGGTGATGCCACAGTTTTGGTAGAAGGTAGCCGCTCGATGCCCGCTTTTCCACACTTTCTGTCCTGTCCAGCAGATTTCCTGCACCGCTACGACGTCGAAGTTGCGGGGATGTAATTCATTGTAGATCATCCTGTCGCAACCTGCGAAACCTAGCGACTTGCAGTTCCATGTTCCAAGCTTCCAATCGTGATCCTTTATTCGTCGCCTAGGTCGTTGCCGATTGTATCGAGTCGCATTATCTCTTATATTGTTCGTAATGGTTGTTTTTAAAGGTGGCTTCGTCGGAGGGCCGTCGTTTCAGGGCTGTTTAGCGTCCCACCTAACACCAGGACTTGGGCTTGTACGCTTTGAGCGGCACTTGGTCGCTTTGGCGGAGCCTACGGATACAAGCCAGCGGATACATGCAGCTTTTTATAGTCATGTCATGACCCCACCACATCCTAGGCAGGTACCACAACTCGCAGATGGCCTGGGGAGGGATCGTCAAGCCCTTAGACATAGTCGCTGATGACCGTGACGAATCGCCAAATATGTTTCAGAAGAAATGAATGAATTCTTGGAGGATTTTTTGCAGAAAAACATGAATAAATTTTGAACACAAATTTCTAAACTAATTTCTGAAGGCATTGTTGAAGGAATCCACGAATGCATGTCCTATGGAATTTCCAAACAAATACCTATTGGAATTTTCATTTAAAGTCCTAGATTACTACAGGAATTCCATCGGGAGTTACTTCAGAAACTCCGGCAAGAATTCGTTCAGGATCATCTGAAAGCATTCCTCCGGGAATTCTGCCAGGAATTTCTCCGAGAGTTCTTTCGAAAATCCGGACAGTAGTAAAACAAAACCCCGTTTTTAATCTGGCATTGAGACTTGCCAAAAAAAAATATACAAAAAAATCAGAAAGTTTGTGTACAAGACACGACCGGAAGGTAGACGTTGGACAACGTATGGACATTATTCGACAATTCGCATTGCATTGTAGTTTATTATGGTTATGGTTTTAGTGTTAACTAAAGTATTATTGTGGTGGATGATCAGGAAAATCGAAAGGTGAGTCCTGGAAGCATTGATTTTGGTTAAAATAAATTTAGTTTGAAATTTATACACTTGGCGGCTTCAGTGAATATGAGACTACCAAATCTAGTTCTAAAGAAAACTGAGATATGGAAAACTATTGTATAGTACAAAGCTATTTGTAATGCAAAATATATAAAGTCTGATAGTTAGATTAAATGAACAGAATAAGATGTTTACATTATTGCTGCAATCTATAATGTTTCTTGAGAGATCAATATAATTACACTAGGTAGGGGACCAGGGGGCATTATGAACACCCGGGGCAGATTGGACACCCCCCTTGTTATTTAAATCATTTTTGTACTTTCAATGCAGCAAACTTTATAATCCTGTCATAAACAACTAATTTATAGCGTAAAAGCCATTGTTTTATTTTCTTAGCGCATTCATTCATTTATTTAGTTAACATCTAAACAGATAACACTGAATCAACAATTTGACGCCACAATGCACGGTTTGAGGCCGCATCTCTCCATCCTCGGATACGCCCCACGCTCGCCAAATCGTTCTGCACCTGGTCTGCCCATCTCGCTCGCTGCGCTCCACGCCGTCTCGTACCTGCCGGATAGGAAGCGAATACCATCTTTGCAGGGTTGCTGTCCGGCATTCTTGCAACATTCCTGCCCATCGTACCCTTCCGGCTTTAGCTACCTTCTGGATACTGGGTTCGCCGTAGAGTTGGGCGAGCTCATGGTTCATTCTTCGCCGCCACACACCGTCTTCTTGCACACCGCCAAAGATGGTCCTAAGCACCCGTCTCTCGAATACTCCGAGTGCTTGCAAGTCCTCCTCGAGCATTGTCCATGTTTCATGTCCGTAGAGGACTACCGGTCTTATTAACGTCTTGTACATGACACATTTGGTGCGGTGGCGAATCTTTTTCGACCGCAGTTTCTTCTGGAGCCTGTAGTAGGCCCGACTTCCACAGATGATGCGCCTTCGTATTTCACGACTAACGTTGTTGTCAGCCGTTAGCAAGGATCCGAGGTAGACGAATTCCTCGACCACCTCGAAGGTATCCCCGTCTATCGTAACACTGCTTCCCAGGCGGGCCCTGTCGCGCTCGGTTCCGCCCACAAGCATGTACTTTGTCTTTGACGCATTCACCACCAGTCCAACTTTTGTTGCTTCACGTTTCAGGCGGGTGTACAGTTCTGCCACCTTTGCAAATGTTCGGCCGACAATGTCCATGTAATCCGCGAAGCAAATAAATTGACTGGATCTGTTGAAAATCGTACCCCGGCTGTTACACCCGGCTCTCCGCATGACACCTTCTAGCGCAATGTTGAACAACAGGCACGAAAGTCCATCACCTTGTCTTAGTCCCCGGCGCGATTCGAACGAACTGGAGTGTTCGCCCGAAATCTTCACACAGTTTTGCACACCATCCACCGTTGCTTTGATCAGTCTGGTAAGCTGTTCTCGTCCATAATTTTCCATAGCTCTACGCGGTCTATACTGTCGTATGCCGCCTTGAAATCAACGAACAGATGGTGCGTTGGGACCTGGTATTCACGGCATTTTTGAAGGATTTGCCGTACAGTAAAGATCTGGTCTGTTGTCGAGCGGCCGTCAACGAAGCCGGCTTCATAACTTCCCACGAACTCGTTCACTAATGGTGACAGACGACGGAAGATGATCTGGGATATCACTTTGTAGGTGGCATTAAGGATGGTGATCGCTCGAAAGTTCTCACACTCCAGTTTGTCGCCTTTCTTGTAGATGGGGCATATAACCCCTTCCTTCCACTCCTCCGGTAGCTGTTCGGTTTCCCAGATTCTGACTATTGTTTCGTGCGGCAAGCTGTCGTTGTCGTTTTTGCACCTTTTATTTTTGCTTGTCTCTGTGTGCTGTGTAGTGTATCGTTGCATGTTTGCATCCACTGCGGTGTGGCGACGATATGGAATGTGAAAAGTGTAAAGTGGGGATCGCTATCAACGATTTCCCGCTGCGTTGTTGTCAGTGCGATAAGCACTTTCACGCCCGCTGTTCTCCTATCGAGAATAAGGCAGCAGCGAGGCTGATAACGGAGAACGTAAATGTGCTATTCAAGTGTTCGGACTGTCTGTCGAGTCGGTTTTGCGACGGACAGAATGTAAAGGTGTCGGACGTTACCCGTATTGAGGAAGAGATGAAGAAAATTTCTTCTCTCTCCGAATCGATTGGTGGCATCCGAGATCACATTACTGCCAAATAGACAGCGCGTTGAAGCTCGGTATGGAACAATTGGCAAGTAAATTGAATTGCGTTTTGGGTGAGGCTATTAGTGGCTTCCAAAAATCTGTTGGTCAAGAGTTGGAAAATATGAAAAGTTCATTTTTTCAATTTAACTCGAATAAGAGCTTAGCTGCAATGAATATAATGCATGGTACATCTAGCACGGCTTCGGAGCCTGGTCAGAATCCCAGACCTAAAAAGCGTAAGGTTCTTGATGACGTTAGCGATGCGTCGGAAAATTTGTTGACAGAAAACGTTAGTTTCGCGGATGTTGTGAAAAGTAAAACTGGGAATAAAGTTAAAAGCACGAAAAAAATTGCTGTAACGCATGAAGCGAAAAGTAAACGTAAAGCTCGTCCGGTTATTGTGATTAAACCAAAAGAGTCCAACCAGAGTAGTGATGCTACTCGGAAATTTTTGAACGATAAATTAGATCCAAAAACACACAAAATCAGTAACTTTAGGAACGGAAAGACGGCTCTATTATTGCTGAGTGTGCAACAGGATACAATGTAAATGTTGTGAAAGATGGCATTCAAAGCGATCTGGGTGAAAGCTACAATGCTGTTGTTCCCACATCGGTGCCAAGGCTTAAAGTGATGGGCATGTGCGATAAATTTTCCTCCGATGACTTCATCGAGATTTTAAAAATCAAAATGAAGACATCGCTATAAATGAAGTAAAGGTTATCAGGACGTACGAAAATCCACGTTTCAAGTACAACAAATACAATGTTGTGATTGAAGTCGATAAGGATACTCATAGTTGCTTGCTGACCGCGAAGAAAGTGAATATAAGGTTTGATCGGTGCCTTGTAGTTCCCGAAATTAGTGTTCTAAGATGCTTCCAATGTGGAGAATTTGGGCACATGAGTACGGAATGCAAGAATAGTATTGCGTGTTCTAAGTGCAGTGAAGGTCACAAAACATCTGATTGCACGTCAACTGCTTTGAAATGTATCAATTGTTTGAAAATGAATAAAGAACGTAAAATGAATCTGGACGTAAACCACGGAGCATTTAGTACTGAGTGTAAAGTTTATAAAAGGTTATTTGATCGTAAAAAGAGCAGCTTACGTTTCAATGAATAGCAACCAAGTTCCAGTAGAAATGTGAATAATTTAGATATTTTGTATTTGAATATTGCTGGTTTGTCTACAAACTACGTTGCACTACGTAAGATTGTAGAAGATAAACGTCCACTTTTAGTATTTCTATCTGAAACTCATATTGTTAACTTAGAAGCATTTGATCAATATAGTATTCCGGGATATAGTGTTGCTGCTTGTCTATCACATTCGAGACACACCGGCGGAGTTGCTATTTATGTCAAAGAATCAGTTCAGTTCAAGCTTCAATTGAACGAAGTTTGCGATGGCAATTGGTTCTTAGGCATTGCAGTTGTACGTGGCATGAAGTTGGGTAATTACGGTATTTTATATCACTCTCCCAGTGCTAATGACCAGCATTTTTGGAAATTTTTGAAAACTGGTTAGAGTCGTTTATGGATCCTAGTAAATTAAATGTTATTGCTGGCGATTTTAATATCAATTGGTGTGACGATTCAAATTCGAATCATTTGAAGCGATTAATTGACTTTTAATTTAAAACAAAAAGTAAATGAGTATACGCGTATTTCTCGGCACAGTAGAACTTTGATTGATCATGTTTACTCTAACTTTGATTCTGTCACTAGTGTTACGAATTGTGATTTAAAAGTAACCGATCATGAAACACTAGTCATTAGCATTACAGATGACAGTAGTAATAATAACGATTTGGTAAAACTTAAGTGCTGGAGAAAATATTCGAAACAAGCAATTACGAGCCTTATCGAAACAAACGTGGATTTTCGAGAAAATACTGGTAATTTAGATCAAAGAGCAGCTGTTATCACGAGCGTCTTAAAATCCTGTACCAATCAGTTAGTTGAACAGAAATGAGTAACTTTGAATAATTCAAACAGCTGGTACAATCTAGATCTTTTACGTCTTAAACGTAAAAGAGATAAGTTGTACAAAAAATGTCGTAAAAGTAATAATGAAAATCATTGGAATAGGTACCAGGTTGCGCGGAATAAATATTCGCAATGTTTAAAGCATACTCGATGCGAATATATACAGAGGAAAATTTATCAGCATCAAAACAACAGCAAAGAGTTATGGAAAATATTAAAATCATTGTTAAAACCTAGTTCTTGTAAACCGCGATCCATAACTTTTAAAGGCACATTAGAAGAGTCGGAAGAAGTAATCGCGTCTAAATTCAATGATTATTTTATTGAAAGCGTTTCAACCATTAACCGATCTATCGAGTTAATGGATGAACCTGACGAAATAAAACAGCCAGTTAACAGTAACTTGAGATTCGAAGGTTTTCACCCCATTACATTTCAAGAACTTGAAACGATTTGTTTTAATCTAGGAAAAACGGCTGGTATTGATAATGTTAATGCTAAAATTATACAAGATTGCTTTCATGTCATCGGACACAACCTGCTGGACCTGATAAATGAATCATTGCAAACTGGGCACGTGCCGCAAGTTTGGAAGGAATCATAGTTATTCAATTCAAAAAGTTGCTGGAACGATTAAAGCCGAAGAGTTTCGTCCCATCAACATGTTGCACACAGTAGAGAAAATTTTAGAACTTGTTGTTAAAGGCCAGCTACTTACGTATTTAAATAGTAATAACTTGTTAATACCGGAACAATCGGGATACCGGGAGGGTCACTCCTGCGAAACCGCTTTGAACTTGGTATTAGCTAAATGGAAAGAAAGCATAGAGCATAAAGATACGATTGTTGCTGTGTTCTTGGATCTTAAACGCGCTTTTGAGACAATTTCTAGGCCCTTGTTGTTGAAAACTTTGGAGCGCTTTGGAATTTCAGGTTCTGCATACAATTGGTTTAAAAGCTATTTGTCTGACAGAACTCAACGGACTGCTTTTAATGATTCTGTATCTCGTCCCATGGAGAACACCCTAGGAGTGCCACAGGGAAGTGTATTGGGGCCACTTTTTTTGTTTATTATGTATATAAATGACATGCGACGGGTTTTACGTTTTTGTGATATAAACTTATTCGCAGATGATACTGTGTTATTCATTGCAGCTAGAGACTTAGAAGATGCGATTGAACGCTTGAATGAAGACTTGCATTCTTTAAGTAGATGGTTGAAGTACAAACAGTTGAAATTGAACATTAGTAAAACAAAGTACATGATTATTTCGCGAAATCGTTCAATTGATAATGTCTCGGTGAAAATTGATGAAGAGACACTTGATCGCGTACGGGAAATTAAATATCTTGGCGTGATTATTGATGATAAATTGAAATTTGACCAACATATTGACAATGTCATCAAGAAAATAGCCAAGAAGTATGGAATCCTCTGTCGACTGAAAAACGAATTAAATATTGCTAGCAAAATACAGTTGTACAAATCAATCATCTCTCCTCACTTGGACTTTTGTCCTTCCATTTTGTTTCTAGCAAATCAGACACAAATATCGAGATTGCAGCGTTTGCAGAATAAGATTATGCGTTTGATTTTGAGATGTAACAGATTCACTTCCTCAACTTTTTTGTTGGATGCTTTGCAGTGGCTCTCGGTGAAGCAAAGAATTGTGTATTTGACAATGGTGTTCATTTTTAAAGTAATTAACGGATTGCTGCCTCGATATTTGTGTGATCGAATTGAAAGAGGAAGTGACATTCATAGATATAACACTAGAAACGCGGAAGATATAAGAACACCATACTTTTTGCATGGAGCTTCACAAAATTCTTTGTTTTTAAAGGTATCAATTATTTCAATTCGATGCCTACACATATCAAACGATGCAACGACATTATCACAGTTTAAGAGACTTTGTGTTTCACACGTAAAGCTGCCTTTTAAGCAGCTACTTAGTTGACTTTTATAATTCAATAAATTTTGTATCTTGACGAAGTTTGACCTACGGATTGTTTGTTTGGACAATTGTATTTTTTATTTATTGAGGCCCTGATAAACTGTTTTGTTCGCCTCGATGATGATGATGGATTTTATATATATTGACGTAATTGTAATCTGATCTTTTTTGTGTAGTCTACAAAGTTTGAGTCTCGCAAGCGCGCTAAGCAGATATGGATGATTTTTAAAATTTATGTACAGACTTGCGCATTTTCAACTGTTTGAATGATTCTTCGGATTAGTAATGGGCTATCTGGTAGAGTTTTGTTCCGTGGTTGATACCGAAACTTTTGATATCGACGGAGCGGTAACACAAGTTTTAGTTTTGTTGACGACTTAGATTATTAATTTTATTGATGCTTACGAGTGATAAACGTGGTCTTGTATAAACATGAAACGCGATTCTTGGTGGAACTTTTGAAATCTGTGCGAGAGGTATCACAAGTTTTGCATTTTAGTATAAGCTCGAAGTATCACTACCGATGCTTATGAGAATCTGTAGATGAAAACAACAGTTTTTTTTTAATTTACATTTTTTGCTGGATAGTAATGAAAAGTTATGTAATTCATATCTGTGATGGTAATCAGATCGTTTTTGTTTTTTGCAAATCTGATTAAATTGTTATTATATCATTCAATTAATTATCTTAAAGATAAATCGTCTAGCTCAAACCTTTGTAGGGGTATGTGGCGGGACCATCATCATCATCATCATCAGTATGTGCAGGCAAGTGGTCAGCTTTTCCGGGCCCATCTTGATGAGCTCAGCTCTGATACCATCCTTACCAGCTGCTTTATTGGTCTTTAGCTGTTGAATAGCATCCTTAACTTCCCTCAAGGTGGGGGCTGGTTGGCTTCCATCGTCCGCTGAACTGACGTAGTCATCTCCTCCGCTGCCTTGACTTTCACTGCCTGTACTCTCAGCGCCATTCAGATGTTCCTCGTAGTGCTGCTTCCACCTTTCGATCACCACACGTTCGTCCGTCAAGATGCTCCCATCCTTATCCCGGCACATTTCGGCTCGCGGCACGAAGCCTTTGCGGGATGCGTTGAGCTTCTGATAGAACTTGCGTGTATCTTGAGAACGGCACAGCTGTTCCATCTCCTCGCACTCCGCTTCTTCCAGGCGGCGTTTCTTCTCCTGAAAAAAAGCGGGTCTGCTGTCTCCGCTTCCGTCTATAATGTTCCACGTTCTGCCGGGTACCTTGCTGCAGCGCGACCGCCCGCGCTGCGTCCTTCTCCTCCAACAGTTTTTAGATTTGTTCACCTGTTGGGGCAAACTGAACACTCTATATGGGGTAGAACTGACACCTTAAAAATTAAAAACATAACCTCAAACTCATCGAACTTGGCTTTCATATCGTGTTATTTTCGTGTTATTATGGTACGGAATTATAAATCGCCTTAAAAGTTCCAGTACATGACATATATACCATAGAAGCATATATATACCATAAAAGTCGCTGAAAGTGCGACAAAAAAGGAAGTGTTTTGTATGGATTTGGCAATCTCGTTGGCAAGTTGATCGGTACAACCCATTGGAAGGATGCCAGTAGAGTGAATAAGAGTATGGCCCAGGAAACAAAAAGTTGTCTAATTCCACGAAGCACCCCCCAGGATTGTGTCTTTGGGTGAAAAAATCAATCTCTGAAAATTTCAGCTCAATCGCTTGTTGCATAAGCTGGCGCATTTGATTTGAAGTTTGTATGGGGATTTCAGCCAAAATGTATAGGATAATACACCTCCGTCACTCTTTTGATCTGGAAATTGGTTCTGATTGCTCGATTGACCTCAGAATTGCAAAAACGGCAGTTGGTATGCTACAGAACAATTTCACAGAACATTGTATGATGATTAAATGAACTTTTATATAGGTTTCGGCTGATGCGATTCGATCAAAAAACCCAAAAATACACAAATCAGCCGAAAATTATATAAAAGTTCATTTAATCATCATGCAATGTTCTGTGAAATTGTTCTGTAGCATACCAACTGCCGTTTTTGCAATTCTGAGGTCAATCGAGCAATCAGAACCAATTTCCAGATCGAATGAGTGACGGAGGTGTATTTTCCTATACATTTTGGCTGAAATCCCCATACAAACTTCAAATCAAATGCGCCAGCTTATGCAACAAGCGATTGAGCTGAATTTTTCAGAGATTGATTTTCTCACCCAAAGACACAATTCTGGGGGGTGCCCCGTGGAATGGACAACATTCTTTTCTCCCCATAGTAATCTGGGCCAGTCTAGTATGCATAGATTATGCAATGCTTAGAGTAGAGACTATTGATAAGGGGTTTTGCACTAAGTGTGAGGATCCATATAAAAACAATCATATGCTTCATACAAAAAGTTCGACATACATGTATGAGGCCGGCTGAAGGTGGGATATTTTTGCGTTACGTAATCAATCTTCTTCTATTCGTCATGGAATTAATATAGAAAACGACCATACATGACCTCGCTTAAGAAGAAGGAAATAGATTTTCGGATGTTGATGATCCAAACACAATTTTAGGTGTCTCATGACAGGAAGATGAACAATTGGGTAATATTTATGTTGGATGATCCATAAAATAGGTTACTATGGAATATAATTACAAGTAAGATAATTTTCTTCATATTTTATAAGGGTGTCCATACTGCCCCATGGGGGTGTCCAATCTACCCCGATACCTTCCCGAGAGTAGTGAAAAATTAACTATTACAAAATCGTCCTATTTGATTGAAATTGCCTTATTTTCAATACGATTCAAAACAGAACTGGTAGTTAACGAGTAATAGTATCATGTAATTACTAGAAATCCGAATTATATTAAATTTAAATCACCTTAAATTGATTAAAACCTTAGGGTGTCCATATTGCCCCTTATCCCCCTACCAATTAAATTTAGCATTCAAACGATATAGGTATACTATTGATTCCCATATCGTTGTTCTGTGATTGAAAACCACGATGTTTTAAGACAAGTTTACTTTGGAGTTCAGTTTTCAAAGGAATAAATCGGGTTCTCAAATGCAATGAACATTACTTAGGAAAAAAATCATTGTGTTCTATGCTAGTGTATTTTTGCTTTTTTATGAGAGAAGAAGATGAATGTTGGGGTTTGAGTAAGTTACCATCAGCGTGTGGTTATAAATTAACACCTCAACGTGTCAATCGGTGAGTAGCAAGCTATGACTCGGCCTCTTCTCGTTAGATCTCTGTGGCGTGCACACGCACCCAAGGAGAGCTGGGGTGAAATTGCGCATCTCGAATCGAATCACTCGATTCGTACGTTTTTGCATTCGTTTCGAAAAATTTGCGGCATTATGTATTTCGGTCGACTAGATTCAGTCGCAGTACAAGACTTCAAATGGTGCTGTACTAGCTCAATCGAGTATGTTCTGTCAAACGAAATGTAAACAGAGAGAATAAGAGATAGCTGTCTCCGTGTTTATCATGCTGGCCGCTGGAGAGACAACCTTCAGCGCATTGCGAATGTGAGTAAACAAAGAGAATAAGAGTAATTTCATCTGCGTGTAGCATGTTGCCTGTTGGAAAGGCATCCTTCATGGCATGAATTGGCAGTTAATTCATAAACAAGCAAATCGTGCTCAATGACTATAAAAGCAATATTATTTATTGAGCAGTTGAAACCGATTAAAACATTATGCCGATACGACATGTTTTATAAATTGAGATATAGTTACGACACAAATTATAAGTTTTATTATTCGGCAACTTGGCCGTACGAAAACCATTTTGTTTTTGTTAAATGTCTTGGCTGTGTATGGCTTTGCTAAAGCATTTGTTTAGTTTGATTGCTCTAATTGTAATCAAGTGTCGGTCTTCCACCGTCATTATTCGTCTGAGTACACGCGACCGCATGCGTAGAGCAATCAAACTCATCGAATGCTTTAGCATTTATTATATTTATTCGAGTTTATGCCACAGATCCAATTTTGAGCTAAATAATTTAAAGCTAAAAAAGGATTCGATAATACACACTTAATTTTTTTACCGGGATCTCAGCAAAATGTTGAACTTTTACCGAGAATCGCACAGCCGTGCCCCAGCAAACATGTTTTTTGCCGAGATTTCTGTCAAAATTGCTGATAATCAGCAAATAATTTGCCGAAAATCAGCTAACAAACGCTATTTTTGCCGGAATATCAGTTATTTATTTTGCTGGCGCACGGCTGTGCGGATTTTTGCCGAGCTGCAGAAATTAAAACTGAGTGTGTAAATTACTTTGATGTTTCCATGTGTTTTAGTTAGATGCACTTGGGTCATCTCTTGCGCGTTTTTTTATTTAACTCAACTATTTTTACGTAGATTTTGGAATATATACGTTTTTACGCAGATTTTCCCCATAGATTTTTCACGCGGTTTACCGAAATCGTCAAGAAATACGTGAAAACTGCAAAAAAAAAAATCTTGGGGTTGTATACAAGACACGACCGCTCGACGTAACCTACGTAGAACCAAACACAGTAAACTGAACAAATCATTCCGCTCTAAATAGAAGAGGAGGAACCATCCCACCAACACTACTACCCAGTTTAAGCAGCCCCTCCCACTATGTGAGAGAGTAGGAACTCCACTGTCTAGCAGCTGAACCACCCCATTCATACACCCCATACCATAATTGATAATACTCTAAAAGTAGGCAATTACCATGGATTGGAACACGCTGTATAGGGGATGCATGATGCATGAAAGAACTAAAATTTTCAATAGTTTAGCGTTGATAATCAAAAAATTAAATACTACTGGCAAATTGGTGGAGAGTTTGCGAATCGATTGATATATAAATCATTAAAATCCATTGAAAGATAAAGGACCTATTAATGTTACAAATCTTACATGATTTCGTGACGGTCCTCAATTTGGAAATTTTCATTTGTCACCCTGTATCCGAGTCTTCCCCTTAGACGTAGTTTACGTCAAAAAACGATTTAAGTTGAAGTCGTTTTTACGAGGATTTCGGGATAATTAGAGATTGCATATTGTCTGGAAACTATAAAAGTAGGTATACTAATGACATTCTTTCCTTCAAGATACAATAATGGATCATTTATGCTCTTCCCGTAGAGAAATAATAACAAATATAATGAAAAACTTTAAGGAAGAAATGACTCTTGAACAACATTCGAAAGCTATAAAGGTGACGAGTGATTTTCATTCGACTTGAGTCGTTTTTCAGTGTGCTCTCGATTCTCCATAATGCCTAAACATCTCGTTATTCTTGTACCTCCTCGAGCATACTCGAACGATGAGTCGTTTTCGAGATCGAATCGAAAGCCGTAATGCCAAACATGTTAGACTCGATAGAATTACGTTCGAATCGAGATGCACAATGCCACCCCTGCTTTCATTGCATTTCGCTACGGCCATTTGGGCCCACACAAACATACTTAAAGAATTTCCAAAGAAATTCCTGCAGAAATTTTCGAAGGATTTCTCCTAAGTCCTAAAGGAATTTCCGAAGGTATCCCATAAACAATTTCTGTAAGTATTCCTAAGGGAATATCCGAATTATTTTTCTTAGGTATTTCCGAAGAAATTTTCAAAGGATTTTCAAAGCACTTCCTAAAGAAATGTTTGAAAGAATTTCTGAAGAAATTCCTAAGAATTTCCAAAGGAAATTCCAAATTTCTGGATTTATCTCCGAAGTAATTTCCGGAGTAATTCTTGGAAAACTCTCCTCCAGGCATAGTTGCTCACTACTGACGCCAAATGATAAACGAATCACGCCAAAAATGCTGGCGCCCCATCATCAAACTCAATCTTGGTTATTTTTCCAGATGTATAGATAGATGTAAGTATCCTAGCTCAGAAAAAAAATATTACAATTCTTTTTGACTATCATTAGTTATTTATATGCAATGGTAGAAACAAGGCGGTATTTCACTTACCTCATTGTTTAGATAGTAATCGTCCTCTGTTACCAAACGCTGTCGCATTCCGTATCTGTTCCTAAACAGAAAATAGCAATATTGAATTATTATACAATTTAATACATATCGAAAATAAAATCTTACTCTAGTCGGTTCCGGTAGAGTACCATGGCAATGTAAGCAGCAAGTGCCAGTATAAACACCGCCCCAAGCATGATGATCCATATGTGTTCCTGTCGCATAGCCGACACCTCAATAGTCGTATTGTCGTATATCAGTGGGTAGTGTGCGTTTTTGTCTCTGAAATATATTCAATTATAGAACCGCTAGTGACGATTTCGCCGAAACCCTACCCAAACTGTTCCTCCAATCCATCTTCCTTGTTCGTAGCTTCCGGTTGAACTTGTTCGGCAGCGTAGTCGGAATCGTCCTCCTGACTCTCCCCTTCATCCGAATCGTCGTCATCTTCGGCGTCGTAATCGTCATCATCATCATCGCCGTCGTTGCCTACCGTATCGCTCTTACCGTTGTCGATCGGTGACGGTTTGGAGCTGCTGCTGCCGCCATTCGACACAATTGAGTCATCGGTGTTTACTGTACTGCTTTCGACCTTTGCCAGCACGTTTTGACCCTGATCACGGAAATGAGAAAACAACGGTGAAAAGGTGATCACGAATGAGTTATACTGTAGGCTAAGCTTCTGTACCAGTTATTGGTTTCACCAGTTCCGCTGAAACTGTGAGATTAGAAACGTTTCTCGTTTTATGGCACTTTTTAGTGCGTATTGAGATGTTTCAATAAGAAATTTCTGCTTATCCATCTATGAAAAACTAGTACTTTGGCCTATACATGGACTATCACAAAGGCCGTTGACGACATCGATCAAACAGTTTGATCATTTAACATGGCATTTATCCCATCTGTTTGACCGCGTGGGGTGTCTACGTCCAATGCACTCACTTGCCGTTGATGATACTGTCTGGTCTGGTATAATGCACTCGCTGCACGCTGTCTGCTTATTTATTTACTACTAGCTTTATGTACCCGGCCTTGCTCGGAGTTGCCAGTTTAATTCGCAGTTTTTTTCACCATCGGAATTGGAATAGGTCAAAAGGATAATTGTGTTTTCTTATTGATATTTCATCATTTGATTAAAAGAAGGTAGATTACATTTGAAAACATTGACTGATTTTGAAAATGGGATCAAACCCAAAATCGCTTTATTCCGGGCAAACGTCTATTTCTAAAGAAGGAAAACATACACCGATGCCTTATTCCGGAAAAACGTCTATTTTAAAGAAATGATCACATTTACCGTCCAGAAGGAAACACTTTAATCATTGCTTTTCTCTGGGCAAACCATGATTTCGATGAAGTGTTGAGTTGATCGATCCCTGTCATCTTCGCCTTCTTAAGAAAAAGAATGTTTGTTCCAAATTTGGTTGAAATCGGGCAAGGGGTACAGAAGTTATGCTGGAACATTGGATCATTGCATACCTTGCTTTTATTTATTAATCTTGAATCATTATCATATAATTATCATACCTTTTAAAATTTGGAATAAAGGTTACTCGATTATGGATCACTATGCAATTTGATCATTCATAATCATCAATCATTAATCATATCAATCGTTAATCATTAACCATACACATAGTGTGTCAACATTTAATCACGATCGGTAATCGTTAATCATAATCCAACGGTTTTTCATCTATTATTCATAATCGTTAATTATTGTCAAAAATGAATTTAATCATTAATCATTATCAGTCATCATTTTCAAAAATTATAATTCATTAATCATAATCTTTAATCATAGAGTTGAATGATTTAATCATTTAATCTGCTTAGAATTGGTCCTGGGGTCAGGAGTTACACTGAATTGCCCGTTTTCTAAAGACAACCGCTTTCCCTTTACCCTTCCTCTTTTCTCAACGGCCATTTCACCCCTTTGTTATCTTCTCCTAGGGATAGAAAATGTGTGTACCAAATTTGGTTGAAATCGGTACAGGGTTCAGAAGTTACACTAAATTGCCCGTTTTCTGAACAATACCCTCCTTCAGACCCCTACCCCCTTATCCAAATTTCCCTCCCGTACGATCGGCTCCTCATAGTGAATATGTGTACAAAATTTGATTGGAATTGGTCCTGGGGGTTACACTGAATCGCTCGTTTTCCAAAGACAACACCTCCCCTATACCCTCCCTTTTTCCAATGACCATCCCATCCCCTTTGTTATCTTTTCCTTATGATGTAGAATGTGTGTACCAAATTTGGTTGAAATCGGTACAGGGGTTCATAGTTTACTTTGAATTGCCCGTTTTCTAAACAAAACCCCTCCCTCCAGACCCTCCCCTTTCCCAAATCCCTCCCATATAATTACCTCCTCGTAGTGAATATGTGTACAAAATTTGGTTGAAATCGGTCCTGGGAGTTGAAAGTTACACAGAATTGTTCGTTTTCTGAACAAAACCCTCCCACCACCCTCCCCTTTTCTACATGACCATCCCACCCCTTTGTTAACTTCCTCTGAGGATAGAGAATGTCTGTACCAAATTTGGTTGAAATCGGTCCTGGGAGTTGAAAGTTACACAGAATTGTTCGTTTTCTGAACAAAACCCTCCCACCACCCCTCCCCTTTTCTACATGACCATCCCACCCCTTTGTTAACTTCCTCTGAGGATAGAGAATGTCTGTACCAAATTTGGTTGAAATCGGTCCTGGGAGTTGAAAGTTACACAGAATTGTTCGTTTTCTGAACAAAACCCTCCCACCACCCCTCCCTTTTCTACATGACCATCCCACCCCTTTGTTAACTTCCTCTGAGGATAGAGAATGTCTGTACCAAATTTGGTTGAAATCGGCCAAGTGGTTCAGAAGTAGTTAGCGAACATACATACATAGATTGGTTTTTATATATATAGATGCAATCCTTAAACGACACATTGATTCATAACAAATCAACCCGAACCAGAAAAACAAGATTGCATACATCCGTGGCGAGGGTGATCATCTTGAAGGAGAGTGAAACTTTGTTTACCGACTCTCATCGATCGGTCGGGGTGGACTACTGGACTGTTTGCGCCAGATGGACTTTGCGATTCGCATGAGGTAGTGCCCAAGAGCGCACCTTTTCCCAACCGGTCGGATTATTAATAATCTCGTCGTGTGACTTACATTCACACGGGGCTATAATCGGTATAATGGGGTCGAGGAAGTTTGTTTACCTACTTGGCAAGGCAGTTTAGACAGCTAAAGTCGCTGCATGGGGTTTGACGATGAGGAAGCATGGCGGAGATCAAGTCCCACAGCCGATTATGGAAAATCACGACCGTGCTTGTCGTCTTCTAAATAACTTCAGTCGTTAGGTGATCGTGAGTTTTTCTTCTTGCTTACTGAAACGGGATAATTTTGTGCGGAAGCTATCGATGATGGGTCAATCAACAGAAGGGGATATTGATGCATCTATCGTAATGCTCACATGATCTCAGCGTATTAATAGCCGTAAAAATAGCCGGAGCAGCTTACTTTATCTCGTATCGAACAGATCTACAATCCGCATGAATCACCATTGAAAAAGGGAGACGTCACCAAATAAATATTTCCAGGAACGTCAGTACTTATCAATAAGTTAAACGAACCTTTATTTTCCTACTAACGTGATTTTCCATGACGGTATCTCTACACCACCCGTCAAACCAATTGAATCTGACCGTTATGAAGCTGTTACACTTCTCGCAAATCATATTTGCGACGCTGATTGACCGTGTGCTGCATAATGTGTCTTGGGCAGTACGTAGACCGCTTTGGCAGATCCTAAGTACATCTGAACCAGTTCACAAAAACAGTTTGCTCTCCAGTTACGCGACTCTGTTTGACACAATAGTATCGAAATGTACAATCGGTTTCACAGGAGGTCCTTTTTGTGGATATAGAAAGATCACTGCTTCTGAATGGGACTAGGAAGAATGTCCCGGACAGTGAAAGACATTACTGCATGCGAATCAGCGATGCGGCACAACAATACAAAGTTCAACGTTTTGCGCACTTAAGCCCCGTGAGTCGTGATGGGTACTTTCTTCATACGGTGGCAGAACCAGTATAATGCCTCTTCAACTTGGAATATGTGTGAATACATTGCGCCGCCGTAATTGGTCAATTAGGTTCAATATTATGGAAGAATTTCAGTACGCGCGTGCTCTTCTCCTAGTGCATTTGATCCCGGAACGAGTCTACGTAGCGCTTATGTGTCGCCGCATGTGATAACAATCTGGTTTGGCCAGGGCGGGAGAGTAAATTATTTTGTTTACATCTTCGTAAGGTTGCTATTTATCGCTCGGTAGCGGGTTTTCGTTGTTTACCATTTGCCGTAAGATTATTTATATCGCAGTTATTGGGGCCAGCTTCCGCATTGATTATGGATTGATTTTGTAAAAGCTCAGCTAAAATTGAATTTCTAATAAAGGATGCAAAATGAGATCAGAAAATCAATGCAAGAAGAAAACAAATCGTTTGGGTTCTCAAAAAAGCGCGACTAGAATGCAAGACAATGCTGGAATTACATAAGTCCAAAATCATCTAATTGATTCAATTATATGTTTTCACTCTTCATTGAGCACGAAACATATCATGCAAGCAAAGGAATATGATTTAGGGAAATGTATATATCTAGGAACTTTTTTCAAATAGGCCTAACTGTATTTGACCTTGAATTTTGAATCGAATCATATACTGTCTATTCACCAAATTTCGTTCAACTGACGTTTCCACCGGATAGTCCGCAATCTATTCTTTCTGTTGAGTACATTAGTTTACCAAAATAGTTTGAATTAAGAGCACAATCGCCGTTCCAAAAATCAAGGTCAGAATCAATTACGCCCATTTGAAAAAAGTTCCTAGATATAATTAAAATTTCTGACGGGAAAGGTCACTTGTTCGGGATAATTTAAAGTAAATTTTCTGGACTTTCTTCGGAGTTTCTACGGGAAAATGTGGATTTCAACAAGAAATTCTTTAGAATTTTCACGGGATTTATTTTAAAATTCTTAAAAAACAACTGAAACTGCCGCCTCGCAGCTCGTATTCATTAATCACTTCCACATTTGTTAGCAGCGACGTTTCTAAGCCAAGTTAACGTTTTTGTATTCGTATATCATGAGGTTATGATACTTTTAAGCCCAAGACAATTTTCAACCCGAAAACTTCCGAGACCGATCCGAGAATCAAACTCAGTCACCTTCAGCATGTTCTTGCTTTGTAGCCGCTCCCTTGGGGGTTAGCGTTAGCGTTAGCGTTAGCGTTGTTACGGTATACTTCGTAGATTGGATACTAGTGATACTCATGTTTCTTATGGAATCCTTATCCAGATTGCTATCGGAAATCAAGATGGGGAGTTACCCTTGATTCCAATCTAAGATAAAAATGGCATAAGCATGAGGATTACTACTCCCGGCCACGCCCATCTTTACCGTAACTAGGGATAGGAAAGGAAATGTTGATGTAGAACTTACTTAACGAGAGGCCCGACTTGGCGACGCCCTCATAAGTTCTACGGAGTTGGTGGTTTGGTAGGGTAAGGTAGGTCATGGAGGTTTGCCTCAAGCTGGCAATTCGACCCACAGACTATGTTGTTTACCTGTTTTTATTTAAACTCTTGCCAGCCGGCTGTCGAAAGAGTATGCTAATATCAATTTTATTTACAGTTTATTCTTTAAATAATTTACAGACGATTTCTTAACCTCAATCTATCAACAAATATCCGTTGAACAAATCTAAATTTACCAAATTTGTACTTTCTGCTCAGTGAGCAAAACGATTCTTCTAGGTTCATCGAATACAAAAATCAAACCATGCCTTTTAAAGATAATTATACTAAACATTTTACAAAGTTTTATTTCAAGTATTTTCGCGATTTCTGATATAAAATTCAATAGCAAACAATCTGTTTTGGGAATAATGAACTGTAATTAAATACTGAAACTGATCTTGGTTAGATCTGAAAACTGGTTTATTTTTTCGTCTGGTTGGTACAGAGGTTAAATTCAAACTGAATAATCTTCGCGAACAACTCTTCTTTTGCGCGGCAAAAGTAACTTCAGAGCCGGATTCAGGACAACGGTTGTTGATAGTCGAGGGGCATATCAATACCAGAACATACACCCCCACCTTGAGGCTACCGGCCTCAATTGATAGGAAGCACGCACAATTTGTGGATAGGACGCTGGTAAACCGTTGAACCCCGTCGCAATGTGACCGTTCGCACTATACCAAATGCATCTGGATGGACTTCCTGTACCCGCGCTAACTCCCACTGGGTGGGTGGAGCATTGTCGTTCTTGATTAACACCAACTGACCCACTCCAATGTTAGCGTTAACTGAACGCCATTTTACCCGTGGCTGCAAACTGGTGAGATATTCATTTTTCCATCGTGACCATATCTGAACGGTCCGGTTTTGCAAGTCTTGCCAATGATCTAAACGATTTCGAGGGATGTGTTGAATATCAGGTTCTGGAATCAAGTTAAGCGGCTGTCCGACCAAAAAATGACCGGGGGTCAATGCCTCACAGTTGTCTGGATTGCTGGACAGAGGACAAAGTGGTCGACTGTTTAGACAGGCTTCAATTTGACATAATATTGTTGTTAAGTCTTCAAAAGTTGTGGCTTCTGTTCCCAGTTCTGCTACCAAATGGAATTTCACGCTCTTGACGGCCGCCTCCCAAATACCTCCCATATGTGGCGCCGATGGAGGATTAAACACCCATTTTATTCCAATGTTGGAGAGGTATCTTTCCGCTTCCTTACTATGCGACATAATCTGTTCGATGAATTCTCGAAGAACACGATCGGCACCAATAAAATTGGTACCATTATCGGAACGAATTTCATTTGGGTAGCCCCGTCTCGACACGAAGCGTTTGAGGGAACTTATGAAAGTATTTGTAGACATATCACTAGCAACCTCTAAATGTATTGCTCGAGTTGACAAACAAACATAGACCACAATGTATCCCTTACTGATTTTAACACCTCGAACGCAGCCGGCCTTGATTTTCAATGGTCCTGCGTAGTCAATGCCAACGTACGAGAATGCTCTAGTCGCCAAAACTCTTGCTGGAGGAAGGTTTCCCATTAGCTGAAGTGCTGTCTTCCCCTTCAAACGCACGCACCGTGTGCATTTTCGAAGTACATCACGCAATACAGTTTGACAACCAACGAGCCAATACTGTTGATTGATCGTGGCTGTAAGCAAGGTCGGTCCAGCATGGAAGTTTTGCAAGTGTAGTTCACGCACCAATAATTGTGTGACTCGATGGGACTTAGGCAAAATCACGGGATGTTTACTATCGTAAGGCTGAACGGAATTTTCCAGACGTCCTCCAACTCGCATTGTCCCAGTAGCGTCAAGGAACGGATGCAAAGCAGCAAGTATGTTTTTTGTTGGAAGCAACTTACCACTTCGAAGTATTTTCATTTCATTTGTAGCCGCTCCCTTGGGGGTCGTACACTTATTACGTAAGCAATTTTTCTGGGTTTTTCGACACCCCCTCCCCCCATGTAAGATTTTTTTCATACAAATGAATTTTTATTTATATGGAGCGTAAGATATTGACCGACCACCCCTCCCCCCATAAGTGCTTACGTAATATGTGTACGGCCCCTTGCCACTTGACCGTAAAACCCAAATTTCAATCGAGACGGTTATTACGTCGAAAACGTCATTTGGCCGTCAGTGACGTACGGCCGAACTGGTAACTTGGTCGAAAAAATCGTTTACCCTAACAAATCGTTATTTGGACCTCGGAAGGTCCTCACATCTATGGCATTTGAGAAATGGCAACCGTCCACCAAAACACTATCGATTTGAGAACACATATCCCTATTTGGGTGTCTCCAGGTGTGCTTTCGATTATTCTTGCGTGCAAAATAGGTGCTACAGATAGCCATTCCTCTGGCTGCGGAAAAATTGACTAGCCTCAGGCTGTTGTCATTGGCAGTTGCGCGGAGGCTCTCCTTTCCACAGGCCGAAAGAACTCTTCCCTTCCGACTTGTGCGTTTGCGTCACCGATGATGAATTTCACGTCATGTTTGCGCATTCTCTTGTCTAGACGCTCATAGAACTCGTCCTTTTTGGTGCGTATGCATTGATCAAGCATTTGGATCGTCCTTACAGTGGACCTAAGGATGGTTCAGTTTCAAGTTTTTTTTTACAGGAGAGAATGCATTTACGCACGACCCAGCACACGTGCTTAATAGTTGGCAAGCTACCACACAAGCAGCGACCAGTTGGTACCCTCTTGCGGCCCGGCCACATGCGTCTGGTTGGTGCTTTTCGCCTTTTTGGGCCGAGAAGTTGCCTTCTCGGGTCGACGCCCTTCAGGCTCCTCTGCACCCTGTTCTGCTCCATCCAGACGACGTTTGGCTTTTATGGTCACATGTCGTTGGCGTTCTGAGTGCGTGCCTTCGCCGGAATGCTGCCTGAGCCGTGTCAGGTTAGACGCAGTCTTTTCCTCATTGGCCGTCAGGGCGAAATCAATCGCCTCTTGGGCCATAGTAGCTCCTCCAAGGAACAAGAAGGCATCGGTTTGGGCACCTTTGTTGGCCTACTCATTTCCCACTACTCATCTGATAAAAGCGTCCTGTTCTTGCGTCCTTGCGAGTCGAACAGCCTGGCGGAGCACCCGAAGGTTCTGTCTCTGCTCCTTACTGATGTTCTGCCTTGCGCTCGCGAACTCGATGATATTATCGAGTTGCTCGGCGACTACCCCCATCCCGAGTAGTGTAGTGGTAGTGGCCCGCCGAGCGTGCTGATAAGGTATAGCCCATCACTGCTGGGGAGACTTTGGTCCTGCTAGTTGCAGCCACCATCACTCCCTGCGAGGAGACCTCTCCAAATCTCCTATGGCAAAGGAGTTTACCACCTACATAGCTAACGCATCGTCAAAAGAAGAATTAATTTTTGAATCACTCATTATTGTCGGTTACTTATTTGTGGCTGCCGTCGAATCCTACTGGAGTAATCGCCTTTAATGATCCGATTAAGGCCGTGGGAAGGGATCGTAAAGCCCTTTTTTTTCCTAAGCAATGGAGGGGGAATCTGCTCAACAGACATCCTGGGTTGTCCAGGAAGTGCGGGGTTAGGAACCACCTCCAACGGCAAACGAGGGAGGCAGGACTACATCCCCGACCCGCTAAACCGTTTCCATTGGCGCCAAGCCCATAGTCCCTTCGGTACAACCAGAAAGTAATGCTTCAAAGGGGGCCCAGTGCACAACGCACCCTCGAGGTTAGCTGCGTGTCCTTGCAGCACCGATCATCGTGGCTCGCTTTTTTAGAAGAACACCATGGTATCGTGCCAGCGCATTGCTGGATTTCCAGGTGGCCTTACCACGCTCTATGTCCTCGGAAGGTGGGAAGGGTCGACTTCGCGCCTGCTTCACTCTGCACGACTGGTATCATGAATGATTATGCCGCGTGCACCCCAAATTGACCTCTCTGCGACAGGGTCTATTCGCCAACACACAGAGGGACTTGCCTACGCGGTGCCTACGCCTGCCCCAGAGTTGACGAGCACCCCTTTCCGTCCTCGGGCTCGGAACCCGCCCGGTTGACCGACGCCGCGAAAGCGACGATACCATGTTGTTCTTCGCGCGGCCACTTGTTCGATAAAAGGATCGAGTTCGACCACGGAGCATGACCACCGGTATGACCCATGAAGCCGACTCCGATCCTTTGGACCACCTTTTATTTGCGCCTGAACCAGCCATCCTTGAGTCCACGCGCCACCTTCTGTGTAGCTCCGAGACGATTTGGGCGATAGCCGATAAAACGCCGTTCCAGCCAACTACATCTTTACACATCCTCCGAACTAAGTTGTTCAGGGTAGTGTCCAGACCACATGTGGCAAGCATGTGGTCACGCATTGCGCGAAAACGTGGGCACACGTACGACACGTGTTCCGCCGTTTCCTCTCAACCTACGCACACCAAACACTCGGGTGAGGCCGAGCAAGCCAGCTGCGTTACCTGCACTGTGATTCTGCAGCACGCTTAAACGCCGGGCACATCGAACCCCCCATGGGGTGCTTGCTGTTCACAGCATTGCTGGAACAAATCAAACAATTGGGAGGGTTCGTGCAGCATTGTGCCTTATGTCCCTCCAATCCGCAGCGTCGGCAGAGATTGCTTCTGTCAGGGCCTTTGCAGTCCCATTGCTTGTGCCCCGGTTCCAGGCACTTGAAGCAAACTTCGGGTTGCTCGTATATGCCCACAGGGCACACCGACCATCCCACCTTGACGCTCCCTAACTTGACTGCCTTGCAGGCGTCCGCTGCAGATAGCCGAACCAATGCTACCTGCGTTCCTGCCGGACCTTTCCTCCGCCAACTTCTTGTAGGCGGCGCCCTTTTGCGAGACGCCCCGCTTCAGCTCGAGGATCATCTCGCCCATCCGGGTATGTCTTATTCGACGTACGCCGGCGCCGAGTTCACCGAGCTTGACGTCACTCCTCATCGCCTTCAAGACGTCTAGGTACTTAGGCTCGTCCGTTTTGATGACTAGGGCATCGCCCCTGGAGCGATTGGCGCCTACCCTAGACTTCTTGCTACACTCATTCGCCTGGGCCTTCTTTTCGGCTCTTGACGTCTTCGGTTTCCTCTTGTTCTTGACCAGGGTCTAGGAGGTGTCATCCCCCTCTATTTCCCTGGTCTGGTGCGACTGACAGCTCTCAGCCTGCCGTAACCCCTTACCACCGTCCTTCTTCCCCCGGTTTTCGAGGTACCTGGCCGGGGCTCAGCTTCCCAGCCCCACTACCCTTGTTCGAGGTAGTAACCCTCCGCGTTTTGGAGCGGCCCCCTGGGAGCTCATCCCCTGGAGACTGTCTCCCCCGTTTTTGTGTCTGCTCCGTTGGAGCAGTCACCCCCGACGTGCCCGCAAATACTTGAGCCTCAGTCTGGGTAGACCTCGACTCCACGGATTTCACGGGTTTACACTTGGCCGTCCCGACCGCCCTCTCCAGCTTGGCGTCCAGCATCGACTTTCGAAGTTTCAGCAAGCTCCTCTTGAGTTCCTTACTGATATTATGCTTCGATGACGCAAAGTCGATGATGGCGTCCAGCTGTTCCGTCGCCACCTCGAAGGCCGAAAGCCCATCGCGTTTGCGGTTCATCGCCTTCACAAGCCATGAGCCGTCTGAAACCTCTACCGGCGGAGTCTGGGAGATGGTTAAGTGACCCACGCTGGCGCTGCGCACTGAGCTGCCGACTATTGCCTCTGGCCTCCTAGGCGGAGACCTGAACAACCCACCTCTTGCGAAGGGGTTGTCGCCTACACTACTACCACTAATTGAAGAATTGACTTGGTTTTCCATTTTGGTCCCACGAGTTGCTCGGGAAAAGAGGTCCACCACGCCAGAGCCCAGCATGACGCGGTAAAGGACAATTACTGTGGAGGGTGCCCAGGTACCCCACAGGCTCCGTTAAAGGCCTAGCTCATTATTTCACCCCCCTGGCCATGCATCCCCTCGGCACGGGTCGCTTAACGCCTTGGGATTAGGGGTTAGGGACGATGGTCCCGTTGGTCGCACCCACTCACTCTAGCTGATGTCAGAAGGACAACAGTGCCCAGGCTGCACTACCAGCTAAGTACAAAACCCTTAGCTGGCGGTCGATTGTCATCGGAAGACCCGTGGAAGCGTGAGATTGGAACTTGTGAGGACCAGAGCTGTGTAAGTCGCTCCTTCCCAGATGTCAACTCATCATTTCGCAGCTCTTAGTAAAGCCCTTAGACATACTCCAAGGAATCTATGACAAAAGGTCGAAAGACAAAAGGTCGAAAGGACAAAAGGTCGAAAGACAAAAGGTCGAAAAGACAAAAGGTCGAAAGGACAAAAGGTCGAACAGACAAAACGTCGAAAGGGACAGAAGGTCGAAAGGACAAAAGTTCGAAAGGGACAAAAGGTCGAAAAGAACAAAAGGTCGAGAGGGACAAAAGGTCGAAAAGAACAAAATGTCTAAAGGGACAAAAGGTTGATAAAGAACAAGTTGGGTGTATTCTATAGGAATTTGTTTGACTATTATCGGCTCTTTCAGTCTTATAAAGCAGCTAAAACGTTATTGCATCTATTTTCCGACGTTTCGGTGTATATTTACCTGAAATATACACCGAAACGTCGGAAAATAGATGCAATAACGTTTTAGCTGCTTTATAAGACTGAAAGAGCCGATAATAGTCAAACAAAATTGAGCACAACAGTCGAAAGCATCCTTTCAAATATAGGAATTTGTTAAATGCATTTATTTTCAAGCAGAAATAACACACTCATCTCATCAATCAAAGCTGAAGAATGAGCAATTTTCGAAGAAGGAGTAATTACTATAAACCAATATTATGAATATCTAGATAGTTCTGTTAGAGATAAAAAAGATAGCTAATTTAAGAAATGAATAAAACTTGTATTACACGAGACAGAATTGTATTATACAGTTGGCAAAAAAATTGCTTATTTACTTTCCACTATTTTTAACAATAACACATAAAATCATTGAATGAGTGCAAATAATAGATGGAGATCTAGATTTTCTAAATGTCACTTCAATCTGTCTAAATAGTGCATGCCGCAGCCATGCAAGTGCGCGCATTAAAAATACACCGGTGTGTAAAGGCTCCCCCAGGCCTAAGCAATTTTATTGCCGGAACAGCGATAGCTTGATGCCACGATTCTATCGTTGGGTGGATGCTCGCAATGCACCATTTACGCTTCCATACCAACGGCGACAGAATCGGTGTCGCCAGGCAATAGAATCGCGTCAAGATTGTCTCGTCGCGTGTGTTTGGGAGAACCTTAATACATGCCGGTGTATTTAATGTGCGGCGTGCGCCATTGTGAGAGAACGAAGTTACATTTTGAAAACTCAAACATCCATCTGTAGTCATTGAATGAGTTTTATTTAATTATTAAAAATTGTTAAAAAATAAAAAAGCAGAGTTTTGCAAATTGTGTAAGGCAACTCTGGTGCGGGATTGAATCTCCCCGTTTCAGTTTCTTGTCTATTTCGACCTTTTGTGCCTTTTGATCTTATTGATCTTTTATTTCTTTCGGCCTTTTGTCCCATTCGACGTTTTGTCCCTTTCGACCTTTTGTCCCATTCGACGTTTTGTCCTTTCGACCTTTTGTCCTTTTCGACCATTTGTCCCTTCGACCTTTTGTCTTTCGACGTTTTGTCTTTCGACCTTTTGTCCTTTCGACCTTTTGTCTTTCGACCTTTTGTCCCTAACCCTACTCCAAGCTGCCCCTAAGCCCCCTCCTTTTCGCCAAGCGCCCATCTAGCCTTGGTTCCACTAGACAAGTAAAGAACTGAAAAATGCAAGCAATGCATTTCGAGTTCGTGTCATGCCGTAACTCAACGGTAAGATGTGTGACTACAAAACAGACCACGTTGAAGGCGGCTGGGTTCAAATCTCAGCTCTTTTCGTACACAGACCTCAATACATCGATAAACTATTTTTGTTATAACTTTTGAAAACAGCAACCGATAGCAAATTCAATGTGGGATAATTATTCTCCATCGCATGAAACTTAATTTAAATCAAATTACCATATACATATATATATATATATATATATATATATATATATATATATATATATATATATATATATATATATATATATCAAATTACTATAAACTGTTTGAAAAACGGTTTCTACATTTCTGTACAAACACACGTCCAATTAAAAGACAGATGACCCGTAATGCTGGGTAGACACCTTTACGTGGTGTGTTACGGGGTAAGATCTACCACGGTTACATTGCCAGCTACAGGCAAATCCTGACCCAACGATTACCTTCCTCATTATCCAAGTCCGTGGTACTTATGAGGGTGTCGCTAAGTCGGTGGCCTCTCGTTAAGTAAGTACTACATCAACACTTCCTTCCTCTCCCTAGTTACGGTGAAGATGGGCGTGGCCAGGAGTAGTAATCCTCATGTTTTGTTATTTTTGTTTAAGACTGGAATCAAGGACCACTCCCCTTCTTGATTTCTGATAGCATTCTAGATAAGGATCTCAAAAGTAAAACATGAGTATCACTAGTGTCCAATCTACGAATTACACCGTAACAATGCTAATGCTAATGCTAATGCTAAAAACACACGTCCAATTAAAAGACAGACATCAACCTAGTTGTTGCGTTGCGTTGCGTTGTAACGGAGTATTTCGTAGATTGCATACTAATAGCTGTCATGTATATTCTTTAAATTTCTTACTCCAACTGCTTATAGAAGACAGACATCAACCTAGTTGTTCAGCAGAAAGTTAAAAACGAGTATGCTAGGATACCAGTCCCATTAAAAATTAAATAAGCTGATTGCTCAAAATTTAATTATATTTTCTAAGAGCTAAATATTTTTTATGTTAACTCTTTGATCGAGAAACAAAAAAATTTAATTATTTAAAATTTGGTATGGAACATACGATTTAAAGCTTCATCAGCTCAGTTCAATCAAAGTTAATTGCCTATTTTCGGGAATTAAACCACCCGACTTGGACGTAAATTTACAATGTTATGAAAACTCATATGTGAATATGTACGTTATGTGGAAGATATTGATTTGGAAAATGTATTGGAGGTAACCACTTTCCCTTCGATGGGACTCGAACCCATGACCCTACAGTACGCTAGACTGGTGCTTTAACCAACTAAGCTACGAAGGACCTCCCATTAGCTGTTAACTCAGTTAACTGTTAACCCTTCATCAGCTGAACTCAGTAAGCGGAAAACAAACATCTATTGAAACAAATCGTTTTTTAGTTTTTGGTTGTACGCGAGAGTCACAAAAGGTAAACTTGTAATAAAAATACTGATAAGAGAAAGTTATTACCACAAAATAAACTAAGCACGATCATGTTGAAAACATTATGTCTTACCCTATTTCCTACCTTTTCACTTGTGCTATTTTCCACATCCGATGGACTGCTCGGTTCGAGGGCAGCACGAGCCTGAAGAATTTTCAGAGCAGTATCGTTTTCCACTATTTTGTACACGTTACCATCTTTGGGGAAGATCAGTGGTGGCTCTTTGGAGTTTGGATTTGATTCAGCGCTTTTTACCAACTCAGTGGAAGATCCCTTGTTGGCATTGCCAGTAAGGTCTACCGGAGTGCTGTCTGCATAGTCTACGTTTGAAAAATAAAAAAATAAAAATATACAATTAGGAAAATGCAATTATTTAGTAGCGAAAGATGTTGCAATACATGGTTGAACTAAAAAGAAAATTTGTAAATTACTCTGGTTGCATACTGACATCCCATAAAAAGACGATCTTTTTGACCGTCCCAAATGATCGCCCCTGCGAGTTACGTGACTTTTCTAGGGTGTGGTGGTATAGACCTGAAACGAGGGTCATATAGCGAACAGGAAATTTCAATCCGTAGAAAAATGGTCATAGAATACTAAGTTGAACAGCAGGCCAAGTTTCAGTTGTCATGTAGAGCCCCACGCAACAAAGAAAGTATTATGATTGGCAGCTTGGAGCTATGAGTCACAAGACTCCACAGGTTGCGGGAGAATAACCAATTACTCGACGAAAAGTCAACAAGTATGAGACATTGAAATCTATTTTTTTACAGTAGGTCAAAATACGTATTTGTAAAGATTACAATGTGGTGGAATTGAATAGAATAGTAATGAACTCGTAACTCACAAACGACCGCATTTAGCGTAGTGCGAATATTAAATCCGACCACTATTTACCTTGTTGCAGTATGCTTGCGCCCAAAACGCTCGACGGTGCACAGCACGCCACGGCTAAACAGTGGGCGGCTACAAGACGGTAGATTAGCCTAAGACTACGCGCAGCAGCTGGCAGTGGCACTCCCAACGGAAGTAGTTGTGCACTAGAATGCACACCCATACATCCACTTCTCTCTCCGAAATAAAAAAAGGAGTCGATCGAACATTCTTCACCCAAAATCGTTTGTTACGTTTGGAGGCACTTCATAACGAAACAAATTTGTAGACGCATCCAAGTCCGAATTCGGCCGCAAATCGGTCGATTTTCTGCGACATTCCGTCACCGTTCAAGAAAGCCGTCCTCTGCCAGATCACGTGGAAGCCATCCCAATTTTTAAGCTACCGTCTACAGTGAAGGAGTTGAAAAGATTGTTTGCATTGATCCGCTTTTCTCGAAGGTTTGTCTCAAATGCAATTGAGGCTTAAAATTCCGTTGCTGTCAATAAACGTAACGATCGTTCACCTTGCGCATGCAGCAAAGAGACTGTACCATCTTTTGAGAGAAAAAAGCAGCAACTTTCTCGTGTAACACGCTTAGCGTACCCCGCTAAAACTACCGAACTGTCTCTTTGGGTCGACGCCTCCAACTTCATTACAGGTTGAACCAGATCGACGGTGAAGCTCTACTATGCTACATCACATATGATCGTAAGCTAAACGCAATCTACATGAAATCACTTTTAAGGACCCATTTATTTTTGTCAGTTTTTGACTTGACTTGTTAAATATTGGATTAAATAATTCAAGGATCTTGGTATAGATCAGCGGTTCTCAACCTTTTTCTTGAGAGGTACCCCTTCGAACATAGGCATTAATAGAGGTACCCCTATGTTTTTATGCTTGAATGAAAAGAAAATAAGCTCAACTAATAACATATATGAAAAATGAATCTAGAAACTAACGGGATATATGGTTCTCCATAGAGTTGGTTTAAACTTTCATTACTCCGTAGGTTTATAGATCAAGCTTCCTACAGGACTTTCATGACTATGTGAGCTTTCCGAGCCTTTCGAAAGTAGGCTTCCTGTACTCTTGAATGGTGCCTTTCGCGTCACTTGGAAGAAGATTTTGATAGGACGCTTCTAAGCCTCTTGAATTAAGAATTACGAACCAAACGAAGGAAGGTTTCCGAGCCTCTTGAAAGGAGGCTGTTGAGCCACTTGAAAGTGGGATTTCGAACCACTAGGACGGATGCTTCCGAGCCTCTTGGGAGGAAGTTTCTGAGCCTCTCGAAAGGAGACTTTCGGGCTAATTGAAAAGATTTTTACGAGCCTCTTGGAAGAAGGCCTCCAAGCCTCTTAAAAAACTGTGTAAGCGTCTTGAATAAGCCATCCAAGCCTTTGTCTTGAGTCTTCCGAGCCTCTTAAAAGGAGCCTTGCGAGCCTCTTTGAAGAATGTTTCAGAGCATCTTAAAAAGAGCCTCTTGAATGGAGGCTCCCAAGCCACTTAAAATGAGACTTCCAGGTCTCTTGAAAGGAGGCTTCCGGGCCTCTTGAAAGGAGGCTTCCGGGCCTCTTGAAAGGAGGCTTCCGGGCCTCTTGAAAGGAGGCTTCCGGGCCTCTTGAAAGGAGGCTTCCGGGCCTCTTGAAAGGAGGCTTCCGGGCCTCTTGAAAACAGGCTTCCGGGCCTCTTGAAAACAGGCTTCCGGGCCTCTTGAAAACAGGCTTCCGGGCCTCTTGAAAACAGGCTTCCGGGCCTCTTGAAAACAGGCTTCCGGGCCTCTTGAAAGGAGGCTTCCGGGCCTCTTGAAAGGAGGCTTCCGGGCCTCTTGAAAGGAGGCTTCCGGGCCTCTTGAAAGGAGGCTTCCGGGCCTCTTGAAAGGAGGCTTCCGGGCCTCTTGAAAGGAGGCTTCCGGGCCTCTTGAAAGAAGGCTTCCGAGCCTCTTGAATGGAGGCTTTCTAGCTTCTTGAAAGGAGGCTTCAATACCTCTTTGAAGGAGTCCTAAGAGCCTATTGAAAGAGGCTTCCGGGCGTCTTGAAAGGAGGCTTCCGGGTCTCTTGAAAGGAGGCTTCCGGGCGTCTTGAAAGGAGTCATCCGGGTCTCTTGAAAGGAGGCTTCCGGGCCTCTTGAAAGGAGGCTTCCGGGTCTCTTGAAAGGAGGCTTCCGGGTCTCCTGGAAGGAGGCTTCGTAGCATCTTGAAAGGAGGCTTCATAGCCTCTTGGAAGGGGGCTTCGTAGCATCTTGAAAGGAGGCTTCCGAGCCTCTTGGAAGGAGGCTTCCGAGCCTCTTAGAAGGAGGCTTCCTAGCCTCTTGAAAGAAAACTTCCTAGCCTCTTGAATGGAGGTTTTCTAGCTTCTTGAAAGGAGGCTTCAATACCTCTTTGAAGGAGTCTCAAGAGCCTATTGAAAGAGGCTTCCGAGCCTATTGAAAGAGGCTTCCGAGCCTCTTGAAAGGAAGCTTCCGAGCCTTCTAAAAGGAGGCTTCCGAGCATCTTGAAAGAAAGATTCCGAGTCGCTTGAAAAGAGGCTTCCGGGGAAGAGGCATCTGAGCCTCTTGGAAGTGGGCTTCCAAGCTGCTTGGAAGAAGGTTCCGAGAAGCATAGAAGGATGCTTTCAACCCTCTTGCAAAAAAGCAACAACATTATCAACTCGGACATGTTATTCAACATTTTGCTTCGATCAGGTAGATTGCACTGAAATGTTTGAAATTTGTTCATTCCACGTTTTGTCCTTTTGATTGTCCACAGCCCTTCATACACTGAGCGGGGTGTGAAGGATAGGATTCAATAGGCTTTGATTTACTGAGCGTCATACATATTATGTACAAAAACAATGTGTTGAAATAAAAAAAGTACACTCCATCAATAAGTTTTGATTGGAATTGTAACACATCCGCCATTATGCATTTTTGTCCAAGGTACCCCTTAGGACCAGCGAAGGTACCCCCAGGGGTACATGTACCCCAGGTTGAGAACCGCTGGTATAGATGATTATAAAAGTGGATTTATTTTCGATTATGCTAAACTTATTTTATCTTATATTAATATGACATCAATGGAAAAGGCGAGAATAGTGAAAAGGCTATTGATTATTTGTATTAGTATAAACAAATGGCAAATGCTGGGTAATGCGTACATGAAGGATTAAAAACGACCCCATTTCGCGGTCCTTAGCCTCTTACCCAGCACCTCCTATCCCTACATCTTCCTGACGCTGGCCGGGATACGAGCAACCTTGGGGAAGATCGGGTAACCAACAACGGTGGGAATTATGGCCGTATGCTGACATGGAAGGGGGGATTTGCTCCTCTCCGGAGGTGCAAATCTGATCGAGCGTCTGTTCTCCATGTTGGAAGCGGCTCACAACAGCGTCTGTTTCCCATGTTAGGGGCGGCTGATCATCGTGCAAGTGCCAGCGAGGGACTCTAAACTAAACTGTGTACATCATGCTGCATCATGTCGTCATCGAGAAGGCAGCTCCTTCAACGCGATGTAGGTAGCGGAATCCTGGTAAGGTAGCCTACCGAAGATTCTACAGTTACCAAGAAAGGTAAAAGTAGAGCAAACCAAACGGATTGATTCAACGGCACCTGACCCGGCAACAGATGAAGGACAACGATTGGAAAGTTGGATCCTGGACCGTGAGAACTTTGAATGAACCAGCACGTGTTGGACTCCTGGCTCGTGAGCTGTAGAAAATAGTGAGCAATTAAGGAAATACGGTGCCCCAGAACTGGAGAACGTGAATTCCGGGCGGTGGATCCCATAGCGAACACTTCATTCAAGTGCCACATCTACTATAGCGGCGGTGACAGAGCAGAACGAGGAGTTGGCTTCATGGTGGTCGGGAAGCAGATGAAGTGTGTTATCCGGTGGGAGCCGATAAGCGACCGCATTTGCATGTTGAGAATGTAGGGCAAATTCTTCAACTACAGCCTGATCAGCATCTATGCCCCAACGAACGATAAGCCTGATGACGTGAAGGAAGAGTTCTATGAGAGCCTTGATAAGCCCTACGGAGAGTACCCAACACACGATGTGAAGATTGTCATCGGGGAGGCAAATGCGCAGATCGGAAGAGAAAGTTTCTTTCGCTCTGTCATTGGTACGGAATGCCACCATTCCGCTACCAACGATAATGGTCTGTGACTTGTAACCTTCGCTTGCTGCTGCTTTGCTGCAGTAACTACTTCGCACGTAAGAATATCCGCGAACACACCTCCCAAACATCCGAGTGGAGACACTTGCTCACAGATAGACCACGTGCTGGTCGACGGACGACATTTCTCGGATGTTATAGATGTAAGATCCTTCACAGGTCCCAACATCGACTCGGATCACTATCTTGTAGTTGCAAAAATGCTGGCGCGACTTTCCAGCGTCACGAATTAACAAAACAACAGAACGATGCGTTTCAATATCCAACGCTTGTCAGTTGAAGGAGTTGTTGAACAGTACCACTAGAAGCTGGACGAGCGGATAGGAGATGTCACCGGATCTGGCGACTTCAACAGATTGTGGGAAAATATCCACGAAGCTGTGACTACAACAGCGCAGGAAGTGCTAGGCACTGCACTGCGACGCCAACGAAATGGTTGGTTTGATGAGGAGTGCCAGCGAGTGACGGACGAGAAAGATGTTGCTAGGAGTCGAATCCTAGTGGCTCGTTCCAACAGAGAGCGGTACAGTGTAGCAAGGGCAGAAGAGAAATTATTCCACCGCAGAAAAAAGGCAACACGAAAAGAGTGTGATAGCCAAGATGATAGCTGATGCCCAGGAGAACATGGATAGAAATAATATGCGGAGGTTTTACGAAACTGTCAATGGCACACGGCATAAGACTGCGACAGTGCCCGCCATGTGCAATGACCGAGAGGGGAATTTGCTGACAGACAAGACTATGGTGGCAGCCAGGAGCACTTCTAAGATTTGTTGAACGGTGAAAATTAGGGAGCAGGATGGACATAGTCGGCGACGGTCAAGCTATGGAACCACCAACGCTGGACGAGATTAAGAAGGCTCTAAACGAGCTGAAAAACAGTAAAGCTGCTGGGAAGGACGAGATCCCGGTCGTGCTTCTCAAACACACGGAAGTGAGCAGCTGCATCAATCAATCCACCACATTATCCAGAAAATATGGGAGGATGAAGAACTGCCTGCCAGCTGGTTGGATGGCCTCATATGCCCAATCTATAAGAACGGGCACAAACTAGAGTGTGCCAACTACAGAGGAATCACCCTTCTGAACTCGGCGTACAAAATCCTGTCGCATATTCTGTTTAACAGACTGAGACGGCTTGAGGAGTCCAGGAGAGAGAATACCAGGCAGGTTTTCGTGAGAGCCGATCAACGAGGGATCAGATGTTTAGCCTGCGAATGATCCTAGATAAATTCCGGGAGTACAACCTGCAGACTCACCATCTGTTCATTTATTTCAAAGCAGCGTACGATTCAGTCAAGAGAAATGAACTGTGGCAGATAATGTCCGAACATGGTTCCTGCGAAACTGATTAGACTGATACGTGCAACGCTCGATAGTTCGAAATCAAGTATTCGGATTGCAGACGAAGTGTCAACCTTGTTTGTGACCTTAGACGGATTGAAGCAGGGTGATGCACTTTAGAATTTATTGTTCAACATTGCATTCGAAAGCGCTATTAGAGGATCTGGCATGCAGAGTAACGGCACTATCATCACACGGTCGCATATGCTGCTGGGCTTTGCGGACGACATCGACCTTATTGGAATCGATCGCAAAGCACTAGTTTAGGCTTTTGTCCCACTGAAGAGGGAGACGGCGAGGATAGGCTTAACCATTAACTACCAAGACAAAGTACATGGTGGCAGGTAGAGATAGGGGAAGACAGAGAGCCAGAAGAACCAGATAGAACAGAGAACCAGATAGGGGCCGTGGGAGGCCACGAACACGCTGGCTGCACGCGGTGGAATCCGACCTAGGGACCCTGAACGTTCGGGGAAACTGGAGGATCATCGTTCAAGACCGACGATTATGGAACTCTACAATACGCCAGGCATAGGTGTATCGACGCTGTAGCCAACCAGGTATCCAGGTAGGTAATTGGATTGATTTAGTCATCAATACGAAGACGAAGTACACGATAGGAAATAGCTCAAAAGAAGCCACCCACCACGAGTTAGTGACGAAATAGAGGTGGTTGATAATTTGGTGTGTTGGCGAGCGATAGACGAATCCTTGATTCAGTAAATTTTATTCCGGCAGAATGGACGTAAAATTACAAAATTCCTATGAATATGTGAAATCGAATTAGGCACATATATATATAGTCAACTTAATATCGCGACCTACTTTTGGTGATTCGTTATCGCCTCAAAGCGTTGAGCTTCGGCTCTGATTAACCCCTTCTTGGTGGAGTTTTGTACCTGAATTTAATTAGGCAATACACTAATGAAGGCTCTAGTTTTAAGATAGATTTCTTTGCATGATCTCACCTTAGGTATTAAATTAGTAATAATAATATTTTTATGCGATAGTTCACAAATTCTAGGATAATAAACTTTAGCTGTAAGCAATAAAAAATTGAGCACATTGTAGGGCAAAAAATTCATGTTAAACTACGTTAGATGTTTAAGTTTCTCAATAATACCCATTTGCCTTATTCGCACAGTATTTTACGGATTGGATTATACGGATTCTACGCACAATTGTGTATAACTCATAGGATTTAGAAATACGTTTTAGATATGCCACTTGTTGTGTTCAGCTCAAGCATCTACTCTTTTGTCTGTTCTCAACATCTATTTGGTGATTGACATTCACTCAATCGACGATCCTTCTGTAGGTGCAAGGGTGCGGTCGCACTCATTTATCAGCGTTGGCAGTAACGCAGAAGTTGGAGCTAAGTGGACATCTTGACGTGGCGGGATTAACACTCCTCCGAATACACCGATGGTCCTCCTGAGGCGTATCCGTTTTAACGCCGACGTCAAGCACTGCAATTTTAACAGCTGGGCGCTCATAGATTCCATTGATAGTCTGCACTGTGGCCCACCTCACTTGGCCGTCTGCTCCTTGTTTCGTAGCTATTATACGTCCCTTCGGCCAACAGCTGCGTGGGAAGTTCGGGTCTACGATGATTACGATGTCTCCAACTTGGATAGGTTTTGCTGGGCTGAACCATTTTGTTCGGCGAGTAATCGACGGCAGGTAATCACGAGCCCATTGGATCCAGAATTGATTGGCCAAACTCTGGGAAAGCTTCCAGCAATTTCTCAGAGCTGCCGGACTATCGTCGAGGGATACCCATGACTTTAAACCGTTGGACGACCCGAGTAAAAAGTGATTTGGGGTGAGCACCGGGGATTCGTCGTCTTCTATGGGGATACTAGTTAGTGGTCTGGAGTTGACCACGTTCTCCACCTCAATCAGCAAATTTTCCAGGACTTCGTATGATAGCGTACGGTTCGGCAACAGCTTGTTTAGATTCTGCTTGACTGTGCGGATGAGGCGCTCCCACGCTCCGCCCATGTGCGGGGATGCTGGTGGGTTAAAACTCCATGTGGTATGCGATGTAGTGAACTCGATCATCATCCGATCCTTATCAATATTTCGCATGGCGGCTTTCAGTTCCTTGCTAGCACCCCGGAAGTTGGTACCTTGGTCACTGTAGATAACCGCCGGTGTGCCTCTTCTTGCAATGACGTTTCGAAGGGCCATGATGCAGGAATCGGTACTGAGTGTGTGTGCAATTTGCAAGTGGATGGCGCGGATGGTCAGACAGGTTGCTATTAGGACCCAGCGTTTCTCGGTTTTTCGATTAGCAGTTACCAAAATCGGACCGAAGTAATCCACCCCCATATGCGTGAACGGGCGAGAATAGGCAGCAAGCCGAGATGGCGGCAGATCGCTCATAGCTGGTGGTTGTGGAGCTGCCCTCGCGTTCATACATCTTTGACACTGCCTGCGGACTGTATTGTATACTGATTTGAGACGTGGAATCCTGTAACGTTGGCGAATTTCGTTGAGAACGGTGTTGTGGTTTTGGTGATGATATTTATCATGGTAGTGCAGCACTATTAGTCGTGTGACATGATGGTTACGAGGAAGAATTACTGGATTTACTGCGTCGTAATTAATCAACCAGCATTCACCGGTTCGGCCACGGACTCTCAGCACGTCAGATTCATCAAGAAATGGACAGTAATAGGCAATAGAGCTGTTTTGGGAATAGGCTTCTTATCTTCTCTACACAGACGATTACCGAAAAGGATAGCTATCTCCTCGGCGTATTCGTTACTTTGAGCGTGTCGATACAGGAAATTTTCAGCCCTTGTCAATTCCAGCTGCGTCAGCGATCCACCGGTTCGTTGCTTCGTTGTTATCATTTGCTTTGAATTACAGATAAACCGGAATATGTACGCCGTTGTACGCAGTGTCGTAATCCACCTCGAGAAGTTCTGTGGATTAATGATGGATTCATTTGCGGGGGCATGAACTAACAGATGCGCTCTTAACTCGGTGTCTGTCGCTCCGTACCGGTGGATAACAGGCCACTCTGCTTTAGATTTGCGAAGGAATTCTGGCCCTTGAAACCAGCGGCTGGAGGCACTGAGATCAGGTTGACGCGTCCATTTGGTTCCTTCGTCGGCCACGTTCAGTTTTGTTGGAACCCATCGCCACTCCTTTATATCGGTGGTCTCCAAAATCTCGCTTACCCGGAATGCCACAAATTGACTGTACCGTCGATGGTCAGAGTTCAACCAGCAGAGGACATCTCTTGAGTCAGTCCAGAAGTAGCGCTCCCGAACTCTATTAGATAGTGATTGAGCGACGCTGTTTGCTAGTCTAACACCCAGAACGCTCGCTTGGAGTTCTGAACGAGGGATGGAAAGGAATTTTAGCGGAGCGACTCTGGTTTTTGCAGTAATAAATGCAATCTCTATAAGGTCTCCCTCCTCGAAGCGAAGATACACAACGGCTGCGAATCCGTTTTCACTCGCGTCTACAAATGTGTGCATGTTGCAACTACTTTGCAATGTGGCGAATACTCTATAGCACCGTGGAATCTGCACGTCGGTAACCTTCGGTAGAACCTTTAACCAAACTAGCCACTTTTGGAACTGTGGTTCCTCGATGGGAGTATCTCAGTCAATTGATGACCTCCAGATCTCCTGCATTAATACTTTCAGGTACATCAGAAAGTGCGAGATAAAGCCTAGCGGATCGAACATCATCATAAGCGTACGCAGTACCTCGCGTTTGGTAGGTTTACGACGACCAGATAGCAGGTTCTGATCATACCGTGGAGACACTTTGAACGTGAAGCAGTCGGTAGTCGTGTTCCACCAAAGCCCTAACACCTTTTCGGTAGTATTCTCTTCTCCAGCTCCTAGGCATTTCTCTGTAGCCGCTTCTTCCTGCAGGGATGTCAAGACTATTGGCGAATTGGACAGCCAGTTGCGCATTTCAAATCCCCCTGCAGCGTGGATGCGTTTAACATCTTGTGCAAGCTTAAGGGCTTCTTCGTCTGTTTCGACGCTAGCAAGCATGTCGTCTACGTAATGCTTTTCACAATGGCATCAAAGGCTTGTGGGCACTCGTTTTCAAATCGTTTTGCGTTTATGTTCTTCACATATTGGGCTGTTGTAGGTGAACAACAGGTTCCGAATGCCATCACTACCATAACATACACGCTCGGAGAGCTATCCTGAGCATCTGCCTTCCAATAGAATCGCAGGGAATGTTGATCCTCCGCTCTCATCAGCACTTGGTGAAACATGTCCCGAATGTCTCCGCATACCGCAACTCTAAACTCCCGAAACTGAATCAAGACAGTCAACAGGGACGTGAGCTGGTCGGGTCCTTTCAATAAGACCGAGTTCAAAGAGATTCCTTGTGTTGTAGCTGCTGCGTCCCAAACCAGCCGTAGTTTTCCTGGCTTATTGGGATTATATACTGGAAACACCGGTAAATACCAAACACGTGGTTGCTGGATCTTCAGCTCATCGTTGGTCAATTTACGGACATATCCTTTCTGAATATAGTCGACCATCTTTGCTTGTAGCGCTTTTGCCAGTACTTCGTCTTTCTTCATCCGGCGCTCCAGACATTCCCATCTCCTGAGCGCCATCGCCTTACTGTCGGGAAGACGTACAGCATCATACTTCCAGAGAAGGCCAGATTCATAGCGACCATTCGTACGTTTCGTTACTGCTTCTAGGATATTAACTGCACGCTGGTCATCCGCGGAGAGTAGTACCTTTTCAGGCTTGGTGATACCCATGCTGTCAAGATTGAAATAGTTTTCATCGCCACATGAAGACTTTCATTGGAAATATTGCAATCACACACTTGCACAGCATGGTAGTTAACGTGGGTCGCTACGTGGTGAATGGATGAGCAGCTCCCATATACAATCCACCCTAGTCGTGTTTTAACGGCGATCGGTTCGAATGGCTTGCCTTCCCGACTCTTAAATGCGTGTCCAAGCTGCGCGTTGTCTAGACCGATCAAGATACGTGGATTTGCATCAACGTAAGTATCGAAGGGTATTCCAGAGAGATGACTATAGCGCTTCTGCATTTCGGCAGCTACCAAAGTTTGTGGTCTGAGTTTGAGTTGCTGTATGGTTCGAACATCCGCTAGCTTATATTTTTGGGACGATTTCCGCGCTGATGAAATGTCCACCTCAACTTATTGAGAATTGTTCTCTATCCTTTTGGCGTCACCTGTCCATCTCAAACAGAGAGCGGCTTGAGATCCTTGCAATCCAAGCTCCTGCGCTAGAGAATGTTCCATAAGCGTGAGCTCCGAACCATCATCTATGAAAGCGTAAGTCTGAACCATCTTCGCTGGGCCATAAAGCACGACAGGAACAATGCGGAAAAGGACATGGTTTGTCTGGGTTTGATGAACGTAGCAATTGGAATCCCTAGCTGCCTCTGCTCCTGAACTAAGTTTGGAACCTTCATAATTCTCGTTGTGCAGCAAGGGGTGATGGAGGTAGGTACACCCGTTGATTCCGCATTTGTTTTGTTGTCTACATGTGCCGTTGTGTTTACGAAGGCACTTGCGACACACCTATAGCTTCGCGTATTACTGACCACTTAGACTCGTAACTCAGTTCGCCAAATCGTTTACACTTTGCAATCGACGAACAAGAACCTTTGCACACAAAACACGCTCTTGACGGTTCTAGTGCCTGGGCTAGCGTTTCTTTCTCTGGAACCATAGATGTTTTGCATCTAATAGTACTTGAATCCGAGTGGACGTTGACGAATGCGTCTTTCTTAGAATTACGGTTTCGATGAGCAACTGAGGACGTCTGCATGACCGCACTAGCGTCCTCCGCCATAGCGTACAGCCATGTACTCAGATCTAGAAGATTAGGAGCTGGGTTTCCTCGGATGTACCTTGCCCAGTCCAGCCTCAACGTTGGTGGTAATCTTTCCACGAGTTCTAACTTCAGCGAAGCATTATACACGAAGTCTCTCACTCCGCACACTTCTATTGTAGCCACTAGATTTTCGACAGTAAGCGCAAAGTTTACCAGACTCTCTAGTCGATCCACTTCTGGTGATGGGAGTGAACGTATTTTTCTTATAGCCGCTTGGACGATTGCTTCTGGTCTGCCGTAGAGCATCTTCAGTGTTGAAAGAACCCCAAAGACATTGGAGGGATGGAGCAAACGGCACTTCACAGCTTCAAGTGCCTTTCCCTTCAGACATTTACGTAGGCGCAGCATATTTTCCTCATTGGAGAAGCCACACATCTGTGTTGACGAAGAGTACATGGAGAAGAACAGAGGCCAATCCTCAGGATTTCCGGAGAACTCCGGTAGCTCCTTAGAAACCGCTTGCCTAGCGGCCAGTTGACTCCTGTTGAGGACACAAATAGTCTCTTCTGCTGGAATTGGTACATGCTCCGTTGCTGGACCATTCAACGCTTGCCGCATTCCAGAATATGGCCTAGATCCTAGATTCATCGGAGGCATCATGGGCCGCATTTGCGGTGTAGAGCGTTGTTCGGGAGCGAAATTTGGAAATGTGTTTCGTCGTCCACCTAACGAATGATGTTGCTGGCTTGCATGTCGTATTGGCTGTTCAATAGGTCTAGATAAAGCTCTATATTCGGCTGGTTGCTCTTCCTCTACCACGCCGGAATCCTGGACAACCTCTTCACGCCCCGTATCTCTCATCCAGCGCGAAACTATGGACATCTTCTCAAGATCCTCATCATCCAATCCCGTCTCGCTGTCATCTTCTTGCTCCTCTAAGATTCGGTATTTCTCCTCCAAAAACCTTTGCTCTAACTTCTTCTGCTCCTCCAGTTTCTGCAACCGTAACTCTGTTTTACGTTGTTCGCTTTTTCTACTGCTCTTCTTCCCGTTTGATCTTGTATCGCCACAGTTCCTTGGGGGTGGACTCGGGGGTGGATTTTTTGCTGGTATCGCTGCTCCTGCATCTTTAGGAGGGATTTTCTGTTGGACCTTGCTTGGTACGGATGTACACACCGGGCAGACCCAACTGATTTCAGCTACTCCCTCGGTAACTTCCACGCAGGAAAAGTGGAACCATCTGTCGCAACCATCACACTGCACCATTCTACTATTGTCACTATCTACACACAACTCACAACTGTACCGATATGCACGCGCGCGACGATCCGGATTACGTCTGACAACGAGTTTTCCGTGTAAATTTGACAGGGATGATCTATGTTTCAGCTCTACAGTTGAAGCTACTTGCTTCGGCACTGCTCCATTGGCATTTAATTTATTGGCTACGTCAGCATTTACCTGATTGGTACGAAGAGGGTTTGCTGGTTTTACCGGATCTGTTGGATTATTGATGACCGATGCAGTGCGCAATGTGCCGACTCCCGGGTCCATCATGCCCACCGTTTCGCTCGTCGCGACCGCTGCTGTGCTTGCAGCTGCAGTGGGGATGTTGGCAGAAGATCCCGTTGCTGCGCATGTTGCGCCAGGTCCACCTTCATTGGTGAACATATCATCGGAGTCGTTCCTGCCAGATCCAGTATTCGATCCCTTGCCAGACATCGCACTTTTAGCCACAAAAGAATTTTGTAAAATGTTGGCGAGCGATAGACGAATCCTTGATTCAGTAAATTTTATTCCGGCAGAATGGACGTAAAATTACAAAATTCCTATGAATATGTGAAATCGAATTAGGCACATATATATATAGTCAACTTAATATCGCGACCTACTTTTGGTGATTCGTTATCGCCTCAAAGCGTTGAGCTTCGGCTCTGATTAACCCTTCTTGGTGGAGTTTTGTACCTGAATTTAATTAGGCAATACACTAATGAAGGCTCTAGTTTTAAGATAGATTTCTTTGCATGATCTCACCTTAGGTATTAAATTAGTAATAATAATATTTTTATGCGATAGTTCACAAATTCTAGGATAATAAACTTTAGCTGTAAGCAATAAAAATTGAGCACATTGTAGGGCAAAAATTCATGTTAAACTACGTTAGATGTTTAAGTTTCTCAATAATACCCATTTGCCTTATTCGCACAGTATTTTACGGATTGGATTATACGGATTCTACGCACAATTGTGTATAACTCATAGGATTTAGAAATACGTTTTAGATATGCCACTTGTTGTGTTCAGCTCAAGCATCTACTCTTTTGTCTGTTCTCAACATCTATTTGGTGATTGACATTCACTCAATCGACGATCCTTCTGTAGGTGCAAGGGTGCGGTCGCACTCATTTATCAGCGTTGGCAGTAACGCAGAAGTTGGAGCTAAGTGGACATCTTGACGTGGCGGGATTAACATGGTGTGTTTGGCTTCACTGGTGCCCGACAAAAACAATCTCAGCAGAAAAATTCTGCGACGCATTGTGACAGAAAGTCTCAGGAACTTTGAACTCCGCGAGACACTTCGATCGAATAGAGTTCGCCGGCGTTGCAAACAAACTGATGTCTAGAAATCTGTCATTGGGCAAGTAGTCTGCTAGGGACACGAGACCTGGGTAATGCTCGTGGGCGACCAATGCGCACTTGGAATCTTTGATAGAAAAGTGCTGCGTACCAGTCATGATGGGGTGCAGATGGAATACAGTACATATATGGAAACATTGGATGAGCCAGGAATTGCATCAGCTGTTGGGGAATCATCCATTGTTCTTACCGCGAAAATCGAGCGTGGCAAGAATGACGGACAACAATTCTGTGAAAATGGCATTTTTTAGAGATCCGACGGGTAGAAAAACGCGAGGTGAGCAGCTAGGTGACTCGGATAGTAAAAAATTGTATACCAGTTTGACTTTTGTTTACATCTCTTATTCAACAAAACAAAATGCAACAAATTCCACTTTGACTGACGGAAACTGCACAATATATTTAACACTATTACAATTGTGACGAACGGTAGACGCATTCAAAAGTTATGGCGAATCTGGTGTTTCGCATCATAGAGGTTTGTTTGTTGGTTAAATACAAGAAAGGATATATCGTCACTTTGTGGAATGATCTATATTTTTATTGCATCATTCAAATCGACTGGTTTTCTAATATTGCGAAAAAATAAGAGAAAGGCAATTATCCAAAAAACGGTAGCACGAGTATTATTCTAGAACTTTTTTTTTGTATATTGACGAATAAGAAAGCATCCACCTAATTTGTTTGATAGTCTTCAGTGTTCCGCGCTTGACTCAGTCGTCTTTTAAACTTGTGCAGACATTCTTCTATACAAGCTTCATCTGAAATTGACTTTAGTTTGATAATTTGATCCCTTCTAGATAATTTAGTTTTTAATTTTTAGGTTTCAGTTATCTGAATACTGAAAACTCAAATATTGATAAAATAAATACATGCTTCAATAGTACAGATAAAGAATAGCGCACGCCTCAACAAACCAGTTTTCAATGGCAAAAAATATGAAATGTCCCATGAAACTTACCGGATTTCGCAGCAACAAAGACTAGAACTGAGAGCACCACTCGCAAGTTGACCTTCATGGTTGTTCTCTGGTAAACGTCTCGAAGACAGAACTATCAGTTTAAAAAAAAACGTTGCCGTAAAATAGGGCCGCTTCGACGCACGACGAATACAAGGTTCACAAGTTCCTGATACGGAATAATATTATCGACCGGGGCACATGAGGTTCTGACGCGATTCAAAATTTTGCACCCTCGCACTGTTACCGATCAATACCCAACAATAAATTGACTCAAACACTTAGCATATCATATGCTATGCAGCGGTCACACTTCCGATCAAAGACGAATCCTCCGAGACACCCAAACACACACTATATTCTTCGCAACTCAAATGTTGAAGGCGGTATCGACGGAAAATACCGGTTCTCTTTGGAAATTAACGTGTTGAGATCTTTCGGCGATTCGCTAGCACGTATTACTCATACGGCTCACTGCACTCGATAGCGTGTGAACACTTGACCGCTTCCTTGGAATACTTCGAATAACGTAACTACATTCCTTCCACTGGCAATCAATAAATACCGTCCAAACGAACATGTGCACCACCGCGCGCGGCTAGCCCAACCTTTCGAATAACCAAGCCGCACAATTAATCACCAATTTACTGCGACAAACTGACGAAACCTGAATCCGTTTCTAGATCTGCGAAATTGGATGCTTCTTCGGAACAGCGGGTCTCAAATGAATTGGCTCCGGTTGGGTGACGTGTTGCGCTATTATTACCGCTATTACATTGTCGAAAATCTCTACCACAACATCTCACGTAGCTGCGATACTAATGTGCGAAGATTGATTTCGCACCGTACCACCCAACGAAGGCTTCGCCAATAAATTGATAAACGTAATTGAACTGATAAGAGAGTCCCAACTCGATACGGTCGATGGTGCTGAGGCCGATACTAGTTATTGTTGTAGGACGATAATCTCACGCGGCGGCTTCTTTCTGACTAGCGGAGTTGTCCGTCTTATCGGTTCAGTTGTCCACTGGGAACTGAGCGGCCGTATTCAAGCAAACTATCATTTTTAAGAAACGGTTGCTAACGCCGCCGCCGATTTCTTGCGTACTGATACTGATGCTGCTGATGCAGTGAGCGTGCGACAGCGTCTCAGGGAGAGTTTAGTAACAGAAGAACGGTTTCCGCGTGATCCACCTACTCTCGGATGGAGCATCTTGAGCGCCGAGAAATGGGATGGCGCGAAACGAAAGAGAGTGTGGTGTGATTACTTGCACTTTGTAACAATGTTGCTTGATGCCCACAATACTGCTGCAACGGAAGATAGTCAATAATAGTTATATCGCTGGACATGCTCACATTTATTATTTAATTAGGTCTGGACTGGTGAATCGATTTTACGGTATAAAAAACTAAAAGCCTTTGAAACGTTCTGCGAATCGCTATCGTTAATGGAAGATTGGTGGAAAACTTTAATTTTGTAAAGAATCACATGATAATGTTCCACAATAAACTTCGAGACAATGTGAAGTCTTCAGCTATTTGGATGTAATATGAAGCACATTGTTAATTTCATATAGGGTTACTGCTTCAGGACTTCAGGTAGCTCCGATATTCTTCTCATGAAAAACAAAGCAATGAAAAAAAACGAGATTTACTCTTATTTTTGTGATATTTTTAGCAGTAAGCACATGTTAGTAAAAATAAGCGAAAAAATTGGTGCTGTATTTCTTAGCTTCGCGATGAGATGAATATATGTTCAGTGAGATGGAAAACGTAACAGTTCCCCTACTTGAACTTAATATTTATACTCGTGCCCTCCTTAGCCGTGCGGTAAGACGCGCGGCTACAAAGCAAAACCATGCTGTGGGTGGCTGGGTTCGATTCCCGGTGCCGGGCTAGACAATCTTCGGTTTGGAAATTGTCTCGACTGTATCATCGTGTTAGCCTTATGATATACGAATGCAAAAATGGTAACTTGGCTTAGAAACCTCCCTTGGCTGTTCGGCCACATTGAGAGTTGACGTAAAGTCAATGTCAACTTCTCCCCACGAACAGCCTAGATAGCCGTGTGGTGTCGGCAGCCGGTTGTCTGGCTAAGAATAACGCTACGGATTGCCTGTTCCAGTGGTAAAAGTCCACCATACAGGTGACCCCTAATTCTTGGTGTGATGCGGCTTTATGCTTACCGTGCCTATGAATGAATGGTTAGTGGGGTCTAAAAAACCTAACTGCTAACGGATCCTGTGAAACACCAGGGCACCCTTCACAGTATTGAGCCTTTATTGCGCTAACCGGAGCTATGGCGTAGTTGACTTTTTGCTTCTCCGGAATAATCGGCTACTCTTATTCAACTTCATCGTGAGGTTAAATAAGAGTAGGGTTATGAATATGTTTTTATTTAGTTTTTCATCTAATTGTCACCTATATGGATTCGCTATATGCGTTTTTCACAGTGTACTCTGTGTTTCGTCTTTGACGTTCTTGATACGATACCGACTTGGTTTTATCGTTGCTGTTTACATAAATGTTGAAGTTGTGGAGTGTATTATCGTAATTCACAATGGCTACAGTTAGGATAGCTCAAATCAATCTTCAGCACAAAAGAACAGCAACGATTAATCTTTGTAGACTTATGCAAAATGGCAAATCCCAAGTAGCTTTGGTGCAGGAACCCTATTTTCGCAAGGGTAGCTTTTACCTAGGTAACCTAGTGAACCCGGTTTTTGCTGCTTTCAGTAATGAAATGGCAAACTCTCGATCAATGCCGCGTGCATGTGTACTTGTTAACAACGCTATCGTTGCTACACTTATCTCTGAACTAACAACCAGAGATGTATGTGCTGTCACAATTGATGCAACTGGCGGATCCTCCGTCAGGAAATACGTCTATTGTTCGGTTTATTTACCACATGATGAACCATCCCCTACGGATGCTTTCAAACAAGTGGTCAGTTATTGCACGTCAAAAGGCCTTCCGCTAATTGTCGGCAGTGATGCTAATGCTCATCACATCATCTGGGCTAGCTCGGATATCAATCTGAGAGGCTCCAGCTTGATGGAATACTTAAGTAGTACCGAACTTGGTTTACTTAACATAGGCAATCGCCCAACCTTTATGGTATCTAATAGAGCAGAAGTATTAGACATAACTCTCTGCTCCAATCGAATCAGTCACGAGTTGACGAATTGGCATGTGTCAGATGAGGAATCCATATCTGACCATCGCTACATCTATTTTGATCAGTTGAATGTTTCTTCGCAGACCTTGCGTTTTAGAAATCCCCGTTCAACCAACTGGGATCTCTATACAGAGTTGCTCTCGACAAAATTTCATGGATATCTACCATCCATTGAAACTCCTACCGACTTGGATGATACCGTTGATACTACAACGTTACATATTGTGGAAGAAGCTTGCCCCTTGCGTTCTGTGAAAACCTCAAGAGGAACCCCGTGGTGGAATTCCGATTTGGCTAAGCTCATGAAGCAGTGTAGAAGGAGTTGGAACAGACGCCATTCAGCAGGGACGGATTCTTTCAAGTTGGCTCGCAAAGCTTACAAGAAGGCTCTACGATCTGCTGAACGATTCGGCTGGAAAAACCTTTGTGCAAATGTTTCCAATTTGAGTGAAGCCACTTAATTGCATAAAATTCTTGCGAGATCCAAGGATTTCCAAGTTGGCGAAATTCGCAAGCCAAATGACGACTACACTTCTTCTGACGAAGAAGCGTTAGAGCACTTATTTGATACACACTTCCCTGGATGTGTAGATATTGCATCTTCGGATGTTCCTGATGTCTTTTCTTGTAGTTATGGGTCTTGGGCTCAGGCTCGTAGAATCATAACTAATGAATCGATTCAATGGGCTCTTAATAGTTTTGCTCCTTACAAATATCCAGGGGAAGATGGGATCTATCCTGTTCTTCTTCAGAAGGGTTTTGAGCATATCAAACATGTTTTGAAAAAAATTTAAGTATGCAGTTTTGCTACTGGGTATATTCCCATATCCTGGCGGGATGTCACTGTAAAGTTTATCCCAAAAGGAGGACGTGCTTCGTATGAAGAAGCAAAGAGTTTTAGACCCATCAGTCTGACCTCATTTCTTCTGAAATGCTTAGAACGTATTATCGATCATCACATTCGTGATGACTGTTTGGCAAACATGCCTCTTCATTAGACTGGCCCAGATTACTATGGGGAGAAAAAAATGTTGCCGAATTCCACGGGGCACCCCCCAGAATTGTGTCTTTGGGTGAGAAAATCAATCTCTGAAAATTTCAGCTCAATCGCTTGTTGCATAAGCTGGCGCATTTGATTTGAAGTTTGTATGGGGATTTCTGCCAAAATGTATAGGAAAACACACCTCCGTTACTCATTCGATCTGGAAATTGGTTCTGTTTGCTTGATTGACCTCAGAATTGCAAAAACGGCAGTTGGTATACTACAGAACAATTTCACAGAACATTGCATGATGATTAAATGAACTTTCATATAATTTTCGGCTGATTTATTAGGAGCTGATTTGTGTATTTTTGGGTTTTTTGATCGAATCGCATCAGCCGAAAACTATATAAAAGTTCGTTTAATCATCATAAAATGTTCTGTGAAATTGTTCTGTAGCATACCAACTGCCGTTTTTGCAATTCTGAGGTCAATCGAGCAATCAGAACCAATTTCCAGATCCAATGAGTGACGGAGGTGTATTTTCCTATACATTTTGGCTGAAATCCCCATACAAACTTCAAATCAAATGCGCCAGCTTATGCAACAAGCGATTGAGCTGAAATTTTCAGAGATTGATTTTCTCACCCAAAGACACAATCCTGGGGGGTGCCCCGTGGAATTAGACAACTTTTTCTTTCCTGGGCCAGTCTACTCTTCATGTTAATCAACATGCTTACCAATCTGGAAAGTCCACCGTGACTCTTCTACACAAGGTTGTCTACGACATCGAAAAAGCATTTGCCCAAAAGCAATCATGCTTGGGTGCGTTCTTAGATATTGAGGGTGCTTTTGACAACGTGTCTTTCGATGCAATATTGGAAGCCGCACGATGTCATGGGCTACCTAATATAATTACCAAATGGATTCACCAGATGCTTAAAAACCGACATCTCTACTCGACATTACGTCAAGCAGCGATTAGGAAATTAAGTGTCTGTGGCTGCCCCCAAGGGGGAGTATTATCTCCACTTTAGTGGAACCTCGTTGCAGATACGCTATTGAGATTACTCAATAATGGCGGTTTTCCTACCTATGGATTTGCTGACGACTATCTAATATTGATAGTCGGTTTGTGTATTACTACTTTATTCGACCTGATGCAAAACGCTCTTCAGGCAGTCGAAAGTTGGTGTCGCCAATATGGCCTTTCGGTTAATCCGAATAAAACATCTATTGTTCTTTTCACGGAAAAACGTAACCGTAACGGTATTCGCCCATTACATCTTTTTGACTCAAGGGCAGCAGGGACTATGTCCAAGGGCTTGACGATCCCTCCCCAGGCCATCTGCGAGTTGTGGGGCTTGCCTAGGATGTGGTGGGGTTTGACAGTGGGCCCTGTTAAACCTCTATAAAAAGCTGCATGTATCCGCAAGTAGGCCCCACCAAAGCGACCGTGTGCCACTCAAAGCGCACAAGCCCAAGTCCTGGTGTTAGGTGGGACGCTAAACAGCCCTGACACGACGGCCCTCCGACGAGACAGGAGGTTTGCGCTGGCCCAATAAGCCGCCTAGAAAACCAATCATTACGAACAATATAAGAGATCATGCGACTCGATATAATCGGCAAAGACCTAGGCGACGAATAAAGGATCACGATTGGAAGCTTGGAACATGGAATTGCAAGTCGCTAGGGTTCGCAGGTTGCGACAGGATGATCTACGATGAATTACATCCCCGCAACTTCGACGTCGTGGCGCTGCAGGAGATTTGCTGGACAGGACAGAAAGTGTGGAAAAGCGGGCATCGAGCAGCTACCTTCTACCAAAGCTGTGGCACCACCAACGAGCTGGGAACCGGCTTCATAATGCTGGGTAAGATGCGCCAACGCGTGATTGGGTGGCAGCCAATCAACACAAGGATGTGCAAGCTGAGGATTAAAGGCCGTTTCTTCAACTATAGCATCATCAACGTGCACTGCCCACACGAAGGGAGACCCGACGACGAGAAAGAAGCGTTCTACGCACAGCTGGAGCAGACATACGATGGATGCCCACTGCGGGACGTTAAAATCGTCATCGGTGACATGAACGCACAGGAAGGAAGGGTAGACCGGTCATCGGACCGGATAGTCTGCACACCGTATTGAATAACAACGGCCAACGATGCATAAACTTCGCAGCCTCCCGCGGAATGGTAGTCCGAAGCACCTTCTTTCCCGGCAAAAATATCCACAAGGCCACATGGAGATCACCTAACCAAGAAACGGAAAACCAAATCGACCACGTTCTAATCGACGGTAAATTCTTCTCCGACATCACGAACGTCCGCACTTACCGCAGTGCGAATATTGAATCCGACCACTACCTCGTTGCAGTATTCCTGCGCTCAAAACTCTCGACGGTGTACAACACGCGTCGAAGTCGGACGCCGCGGCTTAACATTGGGCGGCTACAAGACGGTAGACTAGCCCAAGAATACGCGCAGCAGCTGGAAGTGGCACTTCCAACGGAAGAGCAGCTAGGCGCAGCGTCTCTTGAAGATGGCTGGAGAGATATTCGATCCGCCATTGGTAGCACCGCAACCGCTGCACTTGGCACGGTGCCCCCGGATCAGAGAAACGACTGGTATGACGGCGAATGTGAGCAGTTAGTGGAAGAGAAGAATGCAGCATGGGCGAGATTGCTGCAACACCGCACGAGGGCGAACGAGGCACGATATAAACAGGCGCGAAACAGACAAAACTACCGCGCTAATAACACGCGAAAGTTCTATGAGAAGTTAAACCGTTCACGTAAGGGCCACGTGCCACAGCCTGATATGTGTAAGGACATAAACGGGAACCTTCTTACGAACGAGCGTGAGGTGATCCAAAGGTGGCGGCAGCACTACGAAGAACACCTGAATGGCGATGTGGCAGACGAAGATGGCGGTATGGTGATGGACCTGGGAGAACGCGCGCAGGACATAATTCTTCCGGCTCCGGATCTCCAGGAAATCCAGGAGGAGATTGGCCGGCTGAAGAACAACAAAGCCCCTGGGGTTGACCAACTACCAGGAGAGCTATTTAAACACGGTGGTGAGGCACTGGCTAGAGCGCTGCACTGGGTCATTACCAAGATTTGGGAGGAGGAAGTTTTGCCGCAGGAGTGGATGGAAGGTGTCGTGTCCCATCTACAAAAGGGCGATAAGCTGGATTGTAGCAACTACCGCGCAATCACATTGCTGAACGCCGCCTACAAGGTACTCTCCCAAATTTTATGCCGTCGAATAGCACCAACTGCAAGGGAGTTCGTGGGCAGTACCTGGCGGGTTTTATGGGCGAACGCTCCACCACGGACCAGGTGTTCGCCATTCGCCAAGAACTGCAGAAATGCCGCGAATACAACGTGCCCACACATCATCTATTCATCGACTTCAAAGCCGCATATGATACAATCGATCGGGACCAGCTATGGCAGCTAATGCACGAACACGGTTTTCCGGATAAACTGACACGGTTGATCAAAGCGACGATGGATCGGGTGATGTGCGTAGTTCGAGTTTCAGGGGCATTCTCGAGTCCCTTCGAAACCCGCAGAGGGTTACGGCAAGGTGATGGTTTTTCGTGTTTGCTATTCAACATCGCTAGGTAAGTGGTAACACGAAGAGCAGGGATTAATACGAGTGGTACAATTTTCAATAAGTCCGTCCAGCTATTTGGTTTCGCCGACGACATAGATATTATGGCACGTAACTTTGAGAAGATGGAGGAAGCCTACATCAGACTAAAGAGGGAAGCTAAGCGGATCGGACTAGTCATCAACACGTCGAAGACGAAGTACATGATAGGAAGAGGTTCAAGAGAAGACAATGTGAGCCACCCACCGCGAGTTTGCATCGGTGGTGACGAAATCGAGGTGGTAGAAGAATTTGTGTACTTGGGCTCACTGGTGACTGCCGAAAATGACACCAGCAGAGAAATTCGGAGCGGGCAAGGTGGATCGATCAGGTGGAAGATGACTTGCGGACCCTCCGTAGACTGCGTGGTTGGCGACGTGTAGCCATGGACCGAGCCGAATGGAGAAGACTCTTATATACCGCACAGGCCACTTCGGCCTTAGTCTGATTAAATAAATAATAATCTTTTTGACTCTGAAATCAATGTAACGGATCAGGTAAAGTATGTGGGACTAATTCTTGATTCCAAGCTCTCCTGGACTCCTAACATTGAGTTCGTGTATGGCTTTCGGCCAATGCCGACGAACTTTTGGTAAAACTTGGGGTCTTAAACCTAAATATATCAAATGGATTTACACAACAGTTGTACGACCAATTTTGGCTTATGGATGTCTTGTGTGGTGGCAAAAGGGTGAAGTGAGGACAATTCAGTCTAAATTAGGCCATCTTCAAAGGATGTGCCTAATGGCAATGACTGGTGCGTTGTCTTCGACTCCCACGGCTGCTCTCGAGGTTCTTCTCGACGTTGTCCCACTACACATACATCTCAAACAAGAAGCACTTTCTTGTACTTACCGATTATGGGTTCTCGGTTTCTTGGAAGAGAATCCTGTAAACCGCAGTTCTACACACACTTCGTTGTTACAACTCATGGTTGATTGGGACAGAAAAGTCCTTGCTCCAAGTGATCTCACACTCGCTAGTAGTTTTCCTTATAGGACATTTTCAACACAATTCCCCTTGCGGGATGAGTGGACATCTGGCATTTTGGAGAGAAGTATGTCGGACAGCATTGTTTGTTATACTGACGGCTCCCTCTTCGAAGGTAGAGCGGGTGCAGGTGTCTACTCGCGTGAGCTAAGATTGGAACAGTCCCACTCACTGGGTAGACACTGCACTGTCTTTCAAGCGGAAATATTTGCCATTATGTGTGGAGTGCAATCTGCACTTCAGAAACACATATTGGGCAAAGTAATATACTTCTGTTCAGATAGTCAAGCAGCTATCAAAGCCCTCGCTTCAGCCAACTCAAGGTCGAAGTTAGTAATCGCATGTCGAACTCAAATAGAGGAACTGAATTCAGTTAATACATTGCACCTTATATGGGTACCTGGCCATTCGTCCATAGCTGGAAACGAATTGGCTGATGAGTTAGCTCGCACTGGAGCATCACAAGACTTTTTGGTCCTGAGCCAGCTATTCCAATATCTAAGTGTTGGGTGAAGCGTTTGATTAGCTCTTGGGCTTCCACTCAGCACAAACGGTATTGGAGTAGTTTGGATTCATGTCGACAAACAAAATTGTATATCCGAGAGCCATCTCCGGTAGTAGCTAACTATTCAGCTAATCTGTCTAAACAGAATTGCAGTGTCTTAGTCAAGGCCTTGACAGGTCACTGCCGACTCAACTATCACATGGCAAATATTCAACGTGTTGAATCCTTTGTCTGTGATGGTTGTGAATCCGATTATGGAACTTCTTATCATCTGATATGTAACTGCCCAGTTTATGCGCAACTGCGTTTCCAAATATTTGGTAAACACTTACTAAGTGAAATTGACTACAGAAACCTGAACCTTCAAAGCATTCTGTTGTTCATAACCCGTTGTGGCAAGGAGCTATGAGCTTTTGTACGTGTTGTATACGTTGTATGCCCTCTTCAAGGGTACCTTTCCTCAACTTCCCATTTTTCTCCCATCCATATTCCTTTCCTTTTTGTTCACTTCCTTTTCCGTCAGGTGCGTGATGAGAAAGGCTGTGAAGGCAATGGCACAAATCTCCCGAATTGAGGTGAACGTGCCCTTGGAGCCGACGTTCTGATACCTGATACCTGATGCTGTGGGTGGCTGGGTTCGATTCCCGGTGCCGGGCTAGACAATCTTCGGTTTGGAAATTGTCTCGACTGTATCATCGTGTTAGCCTTATGATATACGAATGCAAAAATGGTAACTTGGCTTAGAAACCTCCCAGTTAATAACTGTGGAAGTGCTTAATTAACACTAATCTGCAAGGCGGCTCTGTCCCAGTGTGGGGATGTAATGCCAAGAAGAAGAAGAAGAAGACTTATAATTTAATACCCAATTTTATAAAGCTCCTCCTCCTTCCTTAATAAATATGGAAAATCAGGAGAACATCTGGCTCTTTCTTAACTATTTGAGCGGTGAAGTATTCGTAAGGGTAACAACTACTAACACCAACATGATGAATTGCTTTCGGTTCTGTAATGAGTTTAGTTGACTTGGTAGAACAATGAATCGCCTGCTTTGAGCGTGCTTACAGCGGCACACTGGGAGTTAACTTTTGGAAATCAGTATGGCGAAAGGCATCTAATGTTTAATATCTCGAAAATAACCCAACAAACATTGGAAGCTGAAGAAGAGCTTGTTTCGTGACAAATAAGCTTCTTCAGCTAAAAAACTAGCTTGTTCAGCTTAAATTGTTTGTTGGGAAGCACCTTAATCGAAAAAATATTTGGTAGGCGTAGTAGCGGACACCTTCCAACATAACTGGTACCAAATAGTTTCTCGTGAATAGTTCCTACTGTTGAGAAAAACCGCTTTAGATGTCTTTCGCCATACAAACTTCAGGTAGTTAACTCATGCTGGCGCCTGGATGCTGGCAGCGGCGGGTTGGAAACCAGCCACTGTATGTGATTCATTAATATGAATTCTAAAATAATTTATATAACTGATGAAGGCTAGTTCGATTCGAATATATGATCATTCACCAGGGATTCAAGGACTTGGTTGCTATCGGATTTTTACCAGTCCTGGTTGAGCTGGTAGACCAATTGATCTTATTTCCAGAATAATTTGGAGACCTTAAAATATCTGCTATAGACTTATTTGAATAGTAAATCATTCGTTACGATTCTAGAGATTTGCATGGACATTAGGGTGTCCCAAAATTGGACCAAGTCTGGGATTTTGGGGGCTCAACCTTCAAATGAAAGCTTAGGGTATAACAAAAGAAAAATTGTTCTACGACAACTCTGGGAAATGACGTTTAGGGGTGGCCCCGACGCGTTTTATGAAAAAGGTGCATTTTTTATAGGTAACATCGAAAATACCGGTATATCGGAAAGAAATTCGATGAAACCCATCACGATGAACCATTTTCTTCATAACTTTTAAACGCAATTACCGATCGTTATAAAATTCAATAGTGATCAACAAGGCTTTGTCCCCTGTCGAATGAAACTTGTTGCGAGAAAATCGGTTAAGGATTACTATACGAAAAGTTGTCTAATGTTTTTTATAGCTTTTGTGCACACACATACACACATACACACGGACAGACAGACATGTGCTCAGCTCGTCGAGCTGAGTCGATTGGTATATAATACTATGGGTCTCAGAGGCTTCTATAAAAAGTTCGTTTGCGGAGTGAAATGATAGCCTTTCGGTACAACTTAGTTGTACGAGAAAGGCAAAAATATAAAATGGATGGGTTTCATCGAATTTCTTTCCGATATACCGGTATTTTCGATGTTACCTATAAAAAATGCACTTTTTTCATAAAACGCGTCGGGGCCACCCCTAAACGTCATTTCCCAGAGTTGTCGTAGAACAATTTTTCTTTTGTTTTACCCTAAGCTTTCATTTGAAGGTTGAGCCCCCAAAATCCCAGACTTTGTCCAATTTTGGGACACCCTAATGGACATGCTTGGTTGCTTGCGGCTCTCGACTTCCAAATAATTAGGAGAACCAGAAACATCTTCGTTGAAGTAATTTGAATAACAAAGCATTCGCGAGGGCTTTAGGGACACGCTGGGCTGCTATCAGTCAGATTCCAGACGCAGTTGACCTGGTAGACCAATTGAACTACCAAAGTCCCGGACAATTTGGACTTATTTGAATAATGAAGCTTTCACATCATATCTAGGGAATTATATGTATACGTTGGGTTCCTATCGGTATGATACCTGGCGTACTTGACCTGGTAGGCCAATTGAATTCAACTTCCGGACAATTTGGAGACTCTAGAAGTCTATAACATCTGAGTTGGGCTTATTTAAACGGTGAAACATTCACAAGGGCTCTAATCACTTATATGAACACGCTGGGTTGCTATTGGTTTGATACTAGTCTTAGGTGACCTAGTGGAGCAATTGAACTGAACTCTCGGACAATTGGGAGATTCTAAAACATCTGTGTTGGACTTATTTGGATCGTTTTGATATCAGGCATAGTTGACCTGGTAGACTAATTTAACTCAACTCCCATACAATTTGGAGAACCTAAAAAATCTGCGTTGGACTCATTTAAACGGTCAAGCATTCAAAAGAGCTCTACGGACTTGTTGGATTACTATAGATTCATGTTTCATGCACATAAAATTTCCTTTTATTTAGAGCAACTTCACCACAATTCCGAATGTTTGGAGGCCTTATGTTAGTTCTTTTTACATTATTTGCACAAATCTCATTCAATTTAATTATATTGAATAGTCATGTTCATACGGACTGATAAACGAACCATTAAGGTCTGAGGGAAGGATTTTTCGTCGAAAAACCACGTGGTGGCTCTCTTTGAGAAATCGCACGACTTAGCCCGCCAGAATGAAACTGTCAGTGTCGCCAAAATTATTTCATCATTATGCAGTTTACAATTGCTTTAGAATTTGCTGTAAATGGAGAACTAAAGGAATTGCCAACAATGGGGACAAAATTTATCACTCATGAAGTGGTTCGGCGAGAGAACAGCGCCGACGTTATTAGGAGACCAAAATAAACAAACTCCAGCTGGTTTTGGAAATTAAAAACATGAGCCGTTGCTAGAACAACATTGGAAAATATCGTAAGAGAATTTCAGTACCGTGACCTACGGAATTAGGGCAGGTCACGGTACAAGGATTCCAAATAAACCAAATAATTCAAATAAGACAAATGGTCGGGGTTCAGCGAAACCGCACCAAGCGCCTTTTTGAGTGACTTGTGATATTTTGCTCGTAGAATAAAAAACCAAAAGTAATTCATGTCAATTCATTTGTACATTTGTTGTTGGAAATCCTCAGTTATGAGGTAGGATATCCGATACGATTTGTGATCAATTGAATCTGCTACACGCAAATTTGAACAATAAAATGGGTTATTTTTTTCATTGGCGCTTGGTGCGATTTGACTGAACTCCGATCAAATAAAACAAATAAAACAAATAAGACAAATGAGACAAATAAGACAAATCAAACAAATAAGACATATCTGACAAATAAGACAAATAAGACAAAAAGTAAAACCCGGAGGAACTTCCGGAGGAATTCTCTGAGGAACTTCCTGAGGAATTCCTGGAGAAACTTCTGGAGGAATTCCTGGAAGAACTTCCGGAGGAATTTCTGGAGGAACATCCGGAGAAATTGCTGGCAGAGCTTCCAGAGGAATTGCTGCAGCAACTTCCAGAGAAACTTTCGGAGGATTTGCAGGAGGAACTTCCGTAGGAATTCCTGGAGGAACTCCCGGAGAAATTCTTGGGAGAACTCCCGAAGGAATTCCTGGAGTAACTCTTGGAGAAATTCCAGAGAAAAAGCTGGAGGATCTTTCGGAGGAACTTCCGGAAGTATTGCTGGTGGATCTTCCGGAAAAACTTCTGCCGGAATTCGTGGAGGGCATTCCGAAGGAATTCCCCGAGGAACTTCCGGAGCAGCTTCCAGAAAAATTCCCGGAGAAACTTTCGGAGGATTTGCAGGAGGAACTTCCGGAGGAATTCATGGAGGAATTCTGTGAAAAATTCCGGAGAAAAAGCTGGAGAATCTTCCGGAGAAAAAGCTGGAGAATCTTCCGGAATTTCTGGAGGAATTCCTGGAGGAACTTCCGGAAAAATTCCTGGGAGAACTTCCGGAGGAATTTTTGGAGGTACTTTTGGAGGAATGTTCCAGAGGTACCTGCGAAGGAATATCTGGAGGAATGTCCACCGGAATTTCTTGATGACCTTCCTAACGAATTTGTGTACTAAATTAATGATTTCGTGTGTGTTACTTCTACGTGAAGTTAAACGATTTACAATGATATGGAAATGCTAATATCATCTTCCAAACTTGGACGTACATGCTATCATGAACATGTACGTCCAAGTTTGGAAGATGATATTAGCATTTCCATATCATTGTAAATCGTTTAACTTCACGTAGAAGTAACACACACGAAATCATTAATTTAGTGTACTACCCTTGGTGGGGGCATCCATCAATTCAGCTGTTATTGGTCGACGGTACAGCAGCAGTGCCTTTCTCTGCTTTGTTCTCTCCGAGGCAGCCAAGTTGGTTGCGACGAGACGGACGCAATGAGAAAACAGAACTGTGCAATAAAAATCCTATTCGACTAAATGCTGATGTCATATTAGAAATTTGGAGACAGTACTCGTCGATAGCAAATCCTTCCGCACGCGATGGCATATGAGCAAGTCAAACCACCTTCCTTTTGCCAGTGGAGATATATCAGCTTCCACACTGATATTCTTCCCTCCCCCTTCATACGGGAGCTTGGCAGAAGGTAGGTCGTGCGATATGTGCCATCACAAATATTGCCCTCCGCTCGCTTTCAAATCGACTTCTATAAAAAACATTCTTCATGCCTGCCGTATCCTAACGGAACTATCAATTCTATACTTTCGCCTCTAATGCTATCATGAACATGTACGTCCAAGTTTGGAAGATGATATTAGCATTTCCATATCATTGAATTTGTGTAATTTTCTCAGTCCTGTTTAGGAACTTCTGAAAAAAATCCGGATGAACTTTGGGGCTTGAAACTAGTTCACGTCGACCCACGCTGCTGCCGCCAATCACCAACGGCGTGACGCCGCCACCGCTGGCTGAATATGATATATCACGTCGTCGCCGGTCAAATTTCAATCGGCGCTCAGGTCTACAGGGAATTCTTGAAGAAGGGAAGATTTATGACAATTGCAAAATAATAATAAGCCTTACGTTACGTTAATGTAAGGAAAAGATAAAAACGGATAGAATGGATCAATTGAAGCCATTTTGCGCTCACTGCATTGAGATAACATTGTCTGTATGCTTATACGAGAGCCGAAAAATGGAAATACGACTAATATAAGACCGTATTATTATTATTACACTCAACCCTCTTTTTACGGAACTTATTTGTGGGACGTCAAAAAAATATGACGTTAAAAGAATGTTCGCCTCAATTATTGGTTTTCACTTAATTCATTGATCTTTGGACAATTTTAAATGCGTTACATAATCAAAGGAATCCAAAGACCCAAATTGGACATGTTATTATCGCATGGTCTTAAGCTTCCAAGAACTCCCTGAAGTTTAAGCTTTCAGGCCTCCACGCATAAACTAACATCTATAGGTATTTTTGATATGGTACATACTCTCAGCGGTGCAAACATCAATATTCCTTGCGATTCTTTAATCAAATTGGACATGCCTTCTTGAAAGGTCTGTTTGTCCCTTTTAGAAATCAAAAATGCCCTTAGCGATGATTTGAACCAAGATTCATATGAATTGAATGCATGCTCCTTTCCAGACCATCCGTGAATTGCAAGAAGTGGAGTACAAGCCTTAAGGTATATATACGCAATACGAGTAACGAAAGATCTATTTGCTCCTATCAGAGATGCAACATAGAGCATGTTGTAATGTTGTGATCATTTGAACCAAATTGGATGAAAATTTAATGCATGTTTATTTATAGGCCATCCACGAATTCCAAGAATTGGAGTACAGGCCTTAAGGTCATTTCGCATAACGAATGATCTATTTTCTTTCTTTAAGAATTCAACGTGCTTTTAGTGATTATTCAAATTAAGTAGGATTTAATTTCTTGTTCAATGCTTTTTCAATTTGATTCTATCGATTACTAAGGTCATGGACCATTCACAAAAGGAGCTGAAAGCCTATACTTCAAGGCTTCTAGTGATTCTTGGTTGAACTGGGATACAACAATAATTGATGATGTATCCATTATTTTCTATGGATCACAAAGGCACCCGAGCAGAACCGACAACCTCGATATCAGAAATTGGTATGAACTAGCCTTGCATAAGAGGTAAAGACCAAAAAATAATATCAAAAACTTAGATGCAGAATACTTGAAGCATAACAACGAATAATAATAGGTTTAAGCCTTTGGTATAGAAATTCAATATGATAACTGAGTATGTTATGGCTCAAGTATTGTGCATATTAGTTTTTGGCATATTCCTTTGGTATTTTACCTCTTATGCAGGGCTAGTTCAAAACAAATTATGGTATCAATAACAGAATTAGGTACTACTGAGCCAATTTCTCCTGCTCGGGCATCAACCATTTTTAAAAAAGTTATTAGAGACTTCTGGTTATGCGTGTTTTTTTTTTTTCTTCCTAAACAATGGAGGGGGAATCTGCTCAACAGACATCCTGGGTTGACCAGGAAGTGCTGGGTTAGGGGCCACCTCCAATGAGGGAGGCAGGGCTGCATCCCCGACCAGCTAAACCGTTTCCCTTCGGTACAACCAGTAAGTAATGCTTCAAAGGGGGGCCAGTGCATGACGCACCCTCGAGGTTAGCTGCGTGTCCTTGCAGCATCGAACATCGTGACTCGCTTTTTTAGAAGAACACCATGGTATCGTGCCAGCGCATTTCCGGCTTTCCAGGTGGCCTTACCACGCCCTATGTCCTCGGAAGGTGGGCAGGGTCGACTTCGCGCCTGCTTCCCTCTGCACGACTGGTATCAAGAATGATGATGCCGCGTGCACCCCAAATTGACCTTTCTGCGATAGGGCCTATTCGCCAGCACACAGAGGGACTTGCCGACGCGAGGCCTACGCCTGCCCCAGCCTTGACGAGGACCCCTTTCCGTCCTCGGGCTCGGCACCCGCCCGGTTGACCGACGCCGCGAAAGCGACGATACCATGTTGTTCTTCGCGCGGCCACTTGTTCGATAAAAGGATCGAGTTCGACCACAGAGCATGACCACCGGTATGACCCATGAAGCCGACTCCGATCCCTTGGACCACCTCTTATTTGCGCCTGAACTAGCCATCCTTGAGTCCACGCGCCACCTTCTGTGTAGCTCCGAGACGATTTGGGCGATAGCCGATAAAACGGCGTTCCAGCCAACTTCGTCTTTACACATCCTCCGAACTAGGTTGTCCGGGGTAGTGTCCAGACCACATGTGGTAAGCATGTGGTCACGCATTGCGCGAAAACGTGAGCACACGAACAACACGTGTTCCGCCGTTTCCTCTAAACCTGCGCACACCAAACACTCGGGCGAAGCCGAGCAAGCCAGCTGCTTTACCTGCGCTTTGATTTTGCAGCACGCTTAAACGCCGGGCACATCGAGCCCCCATGGGTGCTTGCTGTTCACAGCTTTGCTGGAACAAATCAAACAATTGGGAGGGTTCGTGCAGCATTGTGCCTTATGTCCTCCAATCCGCAGCGTCGGCAGAGATTGCTTCTGTCAGGGCCTTTGCAGTCCCATTGCTTGTGCCCCGGTTCCAGGCACTTGAAGCAAACTTCGGGTTGCTCGTATATGCGCACAGGGCATACCGACCATCCCACCTTGACGCTCCCTAACGACTACCTTGAGGCGTCCGCTGCAGATAGCCGAACCAATGCTACCTGCGTCCCTGCCGGACCTTTCCGTAGCCGAACGGCTGCGGTGGGCGTCTCCACTTCACACTGTCGCCGCAGTGCCGTGACGAGCTCTTCGACTTCAGTGATCTCGTCCAGGTCTTTAACCCTTAGATTCACCTCCGTCGTGAGTGCCCTCACCTTGACCGTCTCGCCTAGGACCTCCTCCGCCAACTTCTTGTAGGCGGCGCCCTTTGCGAGACGCCCCGCTTCAGCTCGAGTATCATCTCGCCCATCCGGGTACGTCTTATTCGACGTACGTCGGCGCCGAGTTCACCGAGCTTGACGTCACTCCTCATCGCCTTCAAAACATCCGAGTACTTAGCCTCGTCCGCCGTGATGACTAGGGCATCGCCCCTGGAGCGATTGGCGCCTACCCTAGACTTCTTGCTACCCTCATTCGCCTGGGCCTTCTTTTCGGCCCTTGACGTCTTCGGTTTCCTCTTGTTCTTGACCAGGGTCCAGGAGGCGTCATTCCCTCTATTTCCCTGGTCTGGTGCGGCTGAGAACTTTCAGCCTGCCGTAACCCCTTACCACTGTCTTGTTTGAGTGGACGGACCTTTCCAGGTCCTTCCTCCCCGGTTTTGGAGGTACCTGACCGGGGTTCAGCTTCCCAGCCCCACTACCCTTGTTCGGGGTAGTAACCCTCCGCGTTTTGGAGCGGCCCCAGGGAGCTCATCCCTGGAGACTGTCTCCCTGTTTTTGTGTCTGCTCCATTGGAGTAGTCACCCCCGACGTACCCGCAAATACTTGAGCCTCAGTCTGGGTAGACTTTGGCACCACCGTCTTCGCTGGCACGCCTTCGGTCGACTCGACCTTGCCCGAGTCCGCGAATCCTTGGGCCTCAGTCTGGGTAGACCTCGACTCCACCGATTTCACGGGTTTACACTTAGCCGTCCCGACCGCCCTCTCCAGCTTGGCGTCCAGCATCGACTTTCGAAGTTTCTGCAAGCTCCTCTTGAGGTCTGATATTATGCTTCGATGACGCAAAGTCGATGATGGCGTCCAGCTGTTCCGTCGCCACCTCGAAGGCCGAAAGCCCATCGCGTTTGCGGTTCATCGCCTTCACAAGCCATGGGCCGTCAATAACCCCTTCCGGCGTTTTTATAGCCGAGAGGAAGGTTGAGTGACCCACGCTGGCGCTGCGCACTGAGCTGCCGACTATTGCCTCTGGCCTCCTAGGCGGAGACCTGAACAACCCACCTCTTGCGAAGGGGTTGTCGCCTACACTACTACCACTAATTGAAGAATTGACTTGGTTTTCCATTTTGGTCCCACGAGTTGCTCGGGAAAAGAGGTCCACCACGCCAGAGCCCAGCATAACGCGGTAAGGGACAATTACTGTGGAGGGTGCCCAGGTACCCCACAGGCTCCGTTAAAGGCCTAGCTTATTATTTCACCCCCTGGCCATGCATCCCCTCGGCACGGGTCGCTTGACGCCTTGGGATTAGGGGTTAGGGACGATGGTCCCGGTCTAACTCGCAGTGGCCATGGGGAGGGGTCGTCAAGCCCTTGGACAAAGTCCCTGCTGCCCCCTCTGGTTATGCGTGTAGAACTTAAGGTATGTGCTCCAGGGTATTCTAGGATGAATCTTTGAATCAAAAAGGGCACAAACTATTGTTAAAAGAGAAAACTGTTTTTTTTATACTAGACGGTCTAGACCGTAACACCCATACTTCAGAGAATTCGTAGATGACCTGAAACGGAACGGTTATTGAAGGCAACTCCAGGCGTACGAATTAAAACCCGAGCAGGAGCAACGACCTCGATAACAGAAATTGGTGTGAACTAGCCTTGCATAAGAGGTAAAATACCAAAAAACAATACCAAAAACTTATATGCAGAATACTGTAGGCATTACATGCTTAGGTATTTCAATACCAAACGAATAATAATTGGTTATGCATTTGGTATTGAAATTCAATTTAATAACCGAGTATGTTATTGCTTAAGTATTGTGCATATTAGTTTTTGGTATCATTCCTTTGGTATTTTACCTCTTATGCAGGGCTACTTCATAACAAAGTATGGTATCAATAACAGAATTAGGTATTATTGAGCCAATTTCTCCTGCTCGGGAAAGAGTATGAACCATTAAAAAAACAGACCTTAGTTGCGCGTGAAGGTAAATCCGTGGCCTTTATTCCAGTGATTCTTGGAGCATCTGGAGGGGAATAGCTATTGAAGGCATATTTAATTTGGATTAATAGATCAAATAGAGCATGAACTATTTTCAAAAGTAGATAACAAACATTTGGTTACGTGTGTAGATTTCTAGGACTATACTCCAGGGAATTCTTGGATTAACTGGAAAGAAACAGCTATTGAAGGCGTATCCAATTTGATTAAATAGATAAAATTGAGCATGCACCATTTAAAAAAAGAGATAACATTTCTTTTAAAACACACGAATAATACCATAGCGCTTATACTCCAAAGAGTTTTGGGATGACCTGAAACAGAACAGTTATTGGAGGGGTATCCGGATTAAGAAGGGCAAGGACCATTTCCAAAAAGAGGTTTCAACCCTTTGGTTACGCATGTAGACCTTAAGGCATAGGCTCTAGGGAATTCTTGGACGATTTAGGACGAAACAATTATTGAAGGCGTTTGCAGCTTTATTCTACAGATTGAAAAGGGCACGAAGCATTAAAAAAATATGAGCTCTTTGGCTTATACTTCAGGGGAATTGTTGGATGACCTAAAACGAAACAGTCAAATAGATCAAATAGGGCATGGACCATTTTCAAAAACAGATATCAGCCCTTTGGTTACGCGTGTAGACTTTAAGGCCTATACTTCTTGCAATTCGTGGATGACCTAGGACGGAACAGTTATTGAAGGTCAATCCATTTTTTTCTGTGTAGGCGTGTAGACCTCAAGTTTTATACTCCAGGGAATTCTTTAATGAACTGAAAGGAACAGCTTTTGAAAGGGTATCCATTTTGGTTCACTTGATCGAATAGAACATGAAACATTTTTAAAAAGAGATAACAGCTCTTTGGTGACGCGCGTGTAGACTTTAAGCCCTATGCTGCAGGAAATTCTTGGATGAACTGAAACGGAACAGTTATTGAAGGCAAATCCAATTTGGTTCACTGCATCAAAAAGGGCATGAACCATTTAAAAAAAGATATAAACCCTTTGGTTACGCGTATAGGTAGACCTCAAGGCCTATACTCTGAGGAATTCTTGGATGAATTGGAAAGGAAGAGCTTTTGATTCACTAAATCGAATAGAACATGAACCGTTTTAACAGCTCTTTGGTTACGCGTGTAGATCTGAGCGCCTATACTCCAGGGAATGTTTGTTTGACCTGGAACGGAACAGTTTCCTGTTTGGTTTCCTGGATCAAATAGGAAATGAACCATTAAAAAAGATATCAACTCTTTGGTTACGCGTGTAAACCTCAAGGCCTATAGTCCAGAGAATTCTTGGATGAGTTGGAAAGGAACAGCTATTGGAGGCGAATCCACTAGATTCGGCGGTTCACTAGATCGAATAGGACATGAACTATGGCAAAAACAGAGAAAACAGCCAGCCCTTCGATTACGCGTGTAGACCTTAAGTCCTATACGAGGCCTAAATTCCAGGAAATTCTTGGATGACCTAAAACTGAACAGTTATTGAAGACATATCCAATTTCGTTTTATGGATCAAATGGGACATGAACCAGTTTTTAAAAGAGATATCACCCCTTTGATTATGTGTGTAGATTAGACTGGCCCAGATTACTATGGGGAGAAAAAAATGTTGTCGAATTCCACGGGGCACCCCCCAGAATTGTGTCTTTGGGTGAGAAAATCAATCTCTGAAAATTTCAGCTCAATCGCTTGTTACATAAGCTGGCGCATTTGATTTGAAGTTTGTATGGGGATTTCAGCCAAAATGTATAGGAAAATACACCTCCGTCACTCATTCGATCTGGAAATTGGTTCTTATTGCTCAATTGACCTCAGAATTGCAAAAACGGCAGTTGGTATGCTACAGAACAATTTCACAGAACATTGCATGATGATTAAATGAACTTTTATATAATTTTCAGCTGATTTATTAGGAGCTGATTTGTGCATTTTTGGGTTTTTTGATCGAATCGCATCAGCCGAAACCTATATAAAAGTTCATTTAATCATCATACAATGTTTTGTGAAATTGTTCTGTAGCATACCAACTGCCGTTTTTGCAATTCTGAGGTCAATCGAGCAATAAGAACCAATTTCCAGATCGAATGAGTGACGGAGGTGTATTTTCCTATACATTTTGGCTGAAATCCCCATACAAACTTCAAATCAAATGCGCCAGCTTATGCAACAAGCGATTGAGCTGAAATTTTCAGAGATTGATTTTCTCACCCAAATACACAATCCTGAGGGGTGCCCCGTGGAATTAGACAACTTTTTCTTTCCTGGGCCAGTCTAGTGTAGATCTTAAGGTCTTGGTTACGCGTGTAGACTCCAGCGAAATTCTTGAATGACCTGGAACACATGTTGGCAAATGCTGAAGATGCAAAACAGCTATTTAGTTCTTTGGGTTTCTAAGAGTGCCTTCTAATAGGTCTACTTTTGGGTGACAATATTGCTCTAAATTCATTTTACGTCACGTAAAAAGAGCACCGTAAAACGAAGTGACTTATAAGAAAGTTCCGTAAAAAGAGGGTTGAGTGTATCATAATGGAACAGATTAAGCCTTAATCTTAAATTCAATTACGCATGGCCAGCCCTTCGAAAATGTTGCTCGCCTCTTCCAGACATATCGCAATGCCTCTTGACATTGGCTGTGTTTAGCAAACGACTTTCGTAATTTCAATTTATTTTAGAAATCATATAGGAAATGACCTCACTCAATCTTGACCGTACATGAATGGAGGAATGGACAACTCGACGAAATTGGCGCACATTAGAACCAAGGCCATAACCTCAATTGACCGTAAACTGGCACGTCCAGGTCGTTCACCTATTCTCCCCGTTAGTGGGAGGCGGGTGTACTGTTTTGACCTGTTTTGAAGTTGTAGTGGCCTACAATGTCATTCCAGATCGAGTGGTGTAATTTAACGTTCTGAACTAAGGCAACGATGCGCGCACTTGGATTTTTTGATTGACCTCTTTTGCCTTTCTCGTACACTCTCTAAATGGACCGATTGAGCCAATTGATGAGGTGAAAATCGAAATCGTTCTCAACAACACATGTACCTCAACGATTGACGCCACTGACCGCATGGTCACGAATCCCACTAAACCAAATGACTTGATTTTATGAAACTCTTAAGAAATCTACAGATACTAAACATGTGCTTATCAAGTAATTTGATTGAACTGCAGCTGAGTAATGAACGTTGAAGACCTTCACCTTATTATCTTCATTTGGGGCAAAGATATTAGGCGTTGCAAGAAAAATTTGGATAACATGAAAATATAATTCAGTTCGATAGAATGGTTTCCAAGCAACTAATTATATTATCCCGGTGGACGGGTTTTTTCGTGCTCGTCAAATTTCTAAATGATTCTTAACCAAAATTATTCTCTTTGAATAATTCAGAATAATGCTGTTTTTGTGCTGTGGACCTCGATAGAGAGGCAATACATCGCAAGTGCTCGTGTTTTTAACGACATGTATTTGGTCTTTTTGATTCTCGGCTGCTTCGGCTAGGAACATTGCAGCAGTGTGCTCGTCCAGCGGAATACAAGATGCAGCAGCAGTCGGGTCATATTGCTGCTTGTTTTGCGGATAATTAGCCGACGTGTAAATTCTTCGACTCTCCCTGAGTGGTCCCGATATTCGCAGCTATTTGGATGATAAACAGCGGATATATGAACAAAATTGGTGATCACGTTTCGGATTTTGTTATGGATGTCTTGTATATTAAGGTCCCAAGTGTCCGGTTCACGCTTTAGTTAGCAGCGGTTGCCAGGGTTTGCAGAATTCGCTCTCAATAGATAACGAACAACGATAAAAGATAGGCAAAAACTGTTTCGAATCATTACATGCCATGGTAACAAATTTATCAAACTTGTATACAAGTGCGAAAAAACGGAAAAAACAGAATCGGATAGGCAGCCCCACAGAAAAATGGTGATTTTCGCTTTGCTTTCGCTCCTTTCGTGTTGGTTACTGCACAGCTGTGTAGAAATGCATCATCAGAGCCAGTGCTCCCCACATTCGGAGCTTTCTAAAAGAAATTTATCATGGGGTATAACATCCCGAATCAGTTCTCTATCATGACAGCTTGCGAAAAAAGTTTCTCGCGCTATGCTACATATCGTATATATGTATACAGACAGAGATGATAAGTGAGAGACTTGCAATTGCTCTTTCTCTTTAGGATTCAATCCCTCGACCGTCTATCCCTGAGTAGTTAGTGCGGATAAGGGGGTCCTTGCGATGTTTGGCTGTACATGTAACGAACAGCTAGTACATCCCACTAACCTTTCACCTTTCTTGCCTCAGCAGTAAATCTTTTATGCAGTACTAGTCTTCAATACAAAACGAGCACCATTTGGGAGCATGAGATTTGATCAAATGCTGAGTAATGCATACCATTGGTACTTCGCGAATCTGAAGGAATAAAATAGATCCTATTTCGCGGACCTTAGTCCTTTACCTAGCTATTCCTATCGCTACCTCCCCGTTGTGCCGGTAGGAATACGAGCAACCTTGGGGAAGATCGGGTAATCAACCCATGTAGGAACTATCGGGAAGATCATGTGATCAACCCCGGTAGGAACTAGGGGGTCTCCAGCTTTGCAAGCAATGGCGTTGGATTACCAATCCGGAGATTTCGAGTTTGAAATTCGGATGTTTCGTGTTGGACACTTTCTTGACACCCTGGGCATAGTGTGCAATGGCGGACATAGAAAAGCTTTCAATTAATAACTGAGGTAATACTAACAGAATACTAAGGGGCTGACCATATACCACGTGGACAGATTTTGGTCAGTTTTAGATACCCCCTCCCCTAGAGTGGACATTTGTTCATATAAATTTTTAAAAAAATGTATGGACCGTAGACATTTGGCACACACCCTCTCTCCCCTTAACTGTCCACGTGGTATATGGACGGTCCCTAAGTTAAAAAGTCGGCCATTGTGCTGCCTCGTATCAGCATCGAGAAGGCAGCTCCTTCAACGTGATGTAGGTTCGCAACCATGGCTAGGTAGCCAACTGAAGACTCTACAGTTACCAAGAAAGGCAAAAGTACAGCAAACGGATTGATTCAACGGCAACAGACCCGAAAACGAATAAAGGACAACGATTGGAAAGCCGGATCTTGGTACGTGAGAACTTTGAATGAACCCGCAAGATGTGAGGCTCCAAGCGATCTCAATCTGTTGAACAGAATATTTGTACGCCGAATTAAGGAGGGTTATTCCTCGGTAATTTGCGCACTCCAGTCTGTGCCCTTTCTTAAAGAGAGGGCAAATGAGGCCGTCCAACCAGCTAGCAGGCATTTCCTCGTCTTCCCATATTTTCGACATAATATGGTGCAGAACTTCATAAAGCTGCTCACTGCCATGTTTGAGAAGTTCAGCCGGGAGCTGGTCCTTCCCCGCAGCCTTATTGTTTTTCAGCAGCTCTTTAACAGCTTTTTTACAGCGGGAAGCATACGAAGCGTATTATTCGGTGGAAGCCGATAAGCGACCGCATTTGCGTGTAGAGAATGAAGGGCAAATTTTTCAACTATAGCCTGATCACCCCCTGATGCCCCCACGAACGATAAGCCTCATGACGAGAAGGATGAGTTCTATGAGAGCCTTGATAAGGCCTACGGAGAGTGCCCAACACACGATATCATTGGGGATGCAAATGCACAGATCAGAAGAGAAAGTTTCTTTCGCCCTGTCATTGGTACGATAATGGTCTGCGACTTCTAACCTTTGCTGCTGCTAGAGGGATGGCAAAAAGCATTAACTACTTCGCATGTAACAATATCCGCAAACACACCTGACAACATCCGAGTAGAGACACTTGCTCACAGATAGACCGCGTGCTGGTCGACGGACGACATTTCTCGGATGTTGTAGATGTAAGGTCTTTCAGAGGTCCGAACCTTGTAGTTGCAACAATTCGGACGAATTCACGAAACAACAGACCGATGAGTTCCAATATTCAACGCTTGTCAGTTGAAAGAGTTGCTGAACAGCACTACCAGAAACTGGACGAGCGGATACGAGATGCCACCGGAGCTGGCCACATCAACAGATTGTGGGAAAATATCCACGAAGCTGTGAGTACAACAGCGTAGGAAGTGTTAGGCACTTCATAGCGACGCCAATGAAATTGTTGATTTTATGAGGAGTGCCAGCGAGTGACGGAGGAGAAAAATGCTGCTAGGAGTCGAATGCTAGTGGCTCGTACCCGTTCCAACAGAGAGCAGTATAGTGTAGCAAGGGCTGAAGAGAAACGAATCCAGCGCAGAACAGAAAGGCAGCACGAAGAGAGTGTGATAGCTGAAACGCAGGTGAACATAGATAGAAACGATATGCGGAGGTTTTACGCAACTATCAAAGGCGCGCGGTATAAGACTGCGCCAGTGCCGGCCATGTGCAATGACCGAGAGTAGAATTTGCTGACAGACAAGACTATGGTGGCAGCCAGGTGGAAGGAGCACTTCGAAGATTTGTTGAACGGTGAAAATGAAGGTGTATTAAGAAGCAGGATGGACATAGTCGGGAGCGGTCAAGCTGTGGAACCACCAACGCTGGACGAGCTGAAGAAGACTCTAAACGAGCTGAAAAACAGTAAAGCTGCTGGGAAGGATGAGATCCCGGTCGAGCTTCTCAAACACGGGAGTGAGCAGCTGCATCAACGATCCACCACAATATCCAGAAAATTTGGGAGGATGAAGAACTGCTTGCCAGCTGGTTGGATATCCTCATAACCCTAATCTATAAGAAATGGCACAGACTAGATTGTGCCAATTACAGAAAGATTACCCTTCTGAACTAGGCGTACAAAATTACAAAATCCTGTCGCGTATCCTGTTTAACAGACTGAGACCGCTTGAGGAGTCCTTCGTCGGCGAATACCAGGCAGGTTTTCGTGAGGGCCGATCAACGACTGATCAGATGTTTAGCCTGCGGATGATCCTTGATAAATTCCGGCAGACTCCCCATCTGTTCTTTGATTTCAAAGCAGCGTACGATTCAGTGAAAAGAAATGAGCTGTGGCAGATAATGTCCGAACATGGTTTCCCGGCAAAACTGATTAGACTGATACGTGCACTGCCGGATGGCTCTTAATCAAGTATTCGGATTGCAGACGAAGTGTCAACCTCGTTTGTGACCTTAGACTTATTTAAGCAGGGTGATGCACTTTTCGCGACTTCAAAGCAAGACCATGCTGAGGGTGGCTGGGTTCGATTCCCGGTGTCGGTCTAGGCAATTTTCGGATTGGAAATTGTTTCGACTTCCCTGGGCATAAAAGTATCATCGTGTTAGCCTCATGATATACGAATGCAAAAATGGTAAACTGGCTTAGAAACCTCGCAGTTAATAACTGTGGAAGTGCTTAATGAACACTAAGCTGTGAGGCGGCTCTGTCCCAGTGTGGGGATGTAATGCCAATAAGAAGAAGAAGTGATGCACTTTCGAATTTACTTGGAATCGATCGCAGAGCAGAAGTGGAGGCTTTTGTCCCACTTCTACGGTTTACGTAACCAGCTTAGGTCCCGCAACATGCAGACGGAAACGAAATTTGCTCTATATAAAACTCTGATTCTACCAGGGGCTTTTTATGGACATGAAGCATGGACGTTAAAAGAGGCGGACCAGCGAGCTTTCGGGGTTTTCGAGCGAAAAGTGCTGCGTGCAATACTCGAAGGGAAACTAGAAAATGGTGTGTGGCGCAGACGCATGAATCAAGATCTCTATCAAGTATACACAGAAGAAAATATTGTGAATCGTAAAAAAAGGGCAGACTTCATTGGGCTGGTCACTTAGTGTGAATGTCGGAAGAAAGAATAGCGAAAGCAATATTCAACAGAGAACCAGATAGAGGCCGGCGACTTCACAAAAGGTCACAAACACGCTAACTGCACGCGGTGGAAAACTAAACGTTCTGGGAAACAGGAGGAGCATCGTCCATGATCGGCGATTATGGAGCTCTACAATACGCCAGGCATAGGTGTATTGACGCGGTAGCCAACCAGGTATCCAGGTACTCTACACTTTTCTTTGTTTGATAAGAAAACACTTGACATTACGTGATAAGTTGATTAGAACTAGACGACGAACAATTGTCGACGAAAGATTAGGATTGTATGGCTTACCAATTGAAGAAGGTCCCATTGGAATTGATCTGCAGATGATAGATTTCAATGATTAGGATTTCTTTTGCTCTATCTGGGAATAATACGTTTTATTTTGTCATAAAACCATCAGCATTTTTTTATTATTAGTAGAACGTGAAACACAAGTTCAGTTTTTTTGTCCAATCAATTCTAACTTCTTATCAACTCGAAGTACCAGATGTTGTAATTTGGAAGAATACATAAACTTCGCTTTTTCATTGTTTCAAGGGTTTCAGGTTGGTATTTTGGAACAAAGTTGATCACATTCATCTATGTAAAAATAGAAATTTGTTTACTTAACTGCTATGAAAGTCTTTGTTAAATACTCTTGCGATAAATGGTCTCAGACACCAACAAGTATTATAATAGAACGGATAATAGGAGTTACTTTCTGTTTTTTTTATAGACGGCAATTTTAGCTTGTTTGTCTTTGAAGGAAACTTGTCTTGCAACATATTTGTTGTTTGTTGTTTGCAAATAAATATATGGGGCAGTAAATATGTCCACTACCACCATTCTTCTTTACTTTGTCTTAGTTTCGTAAGAATATCCTCCATTTTGTATATATTTTTATTAGTATCACCTTTCGATAATCCATTGTCGTCAAACATAAATTAAAACAGTCATTCGTACTTAGATCAAAACTATTAAAAAGCTGACTATTTGTATATATTATTTTATATGTAAAACGTAAGACGATAATATTGCATGAAATAAAGAGAAAACTCTCACACAAGTATTGGAACTGTTAAAACACACGGAATGTAACAAATATTCAACTTCTATATTTTTCATTTTTTATTCCAAAAGGCACCAAAACACAAGACACTCGAAAGCATTTGGATTTTCTCATGATCGTTCGGTTACGTGAAATTTCCAGAAAACTTTTTATGGTTCAATTTACTAATTTAAAATAGACCTCTTGAAAAAAACATAACTTCCAAATACACAAATACTTATTTACCTGCTTTTTTGAAAGGCTTACCACCGTTCCGTTCCCATTCGCGGTTGAACTCGTGTTCCAGGATTTCGGCACCACGTTTCCGTGTCAGTCCGGTCTCCTCCAGGCTGAGTTCGCACATTTGCATATCGTCGACACCGGCCACCAGCAGGATCGGTGGCTTGTCGGCGTGCAGCTCCATCTGGCGAGCCACATACTGCCCATCGAAGTGGGCATACCACCAGCCCCGTTTGTTGTTGTCCTCCTGGTTGTTGCTCGGCCGGACGAACGGAATGCGGAAGTAGCGATGCACCGATCCGTTCGTAATCTCCTGCTTCTGGGATAGTCTTGGCGGAGCTCGTGCGGCTATCGTAGAATTGGTGGTCAATTAAAATTTGAACACATGGAATTGCATTAGTATCGATTGAGTAAATCAACTTACCGGCTTCCATGACGCTGCGTGGGGCCCGTTCGTTCTCGTCCATGGTGGTACGCTTGCGGTTCTTAGCCTTCCATGCGTGGTACACCTTCAGGCGGCGGTGGAACTCATGGCGACACGCCTCCAACAGCTCGATGTCACAGCTGGTGTTGATCGCATCGCGCAGCTCCGAATACTTCCACTTGGATAGGTCGTGCTTTTGCTTCTCGATCAACTGCTGCTGGGCGCGAATCGCTTCAGATCTGGGTGGGTAGACGCAATGTTAGTTAGGCACGTAATAGAATCATGATAATCGAGTTAATTTGTGGCAGGTGAAGGGGAATCAATCCATACAATACTATAAGCTTGGATCAAAATCTAATACATTCTAAATATGTTATGCGGACATTAGTGGACATCAATGCTCTTCCAAGATCTATATTCAAGATCAAATTGAAGTGAATCTAAGTTTGCTACATACTAATTGCTTAATTCTACAAATGTTCTAGATTTTTAGTTTGTACTAAATTTTTAAGAACAATTCAAGCATCCTACATTGTATATGATATGTTAGTATAATCTAAGATGCCATGCTGTATGGTCGGTAGTGATAAGCGTATGTTTCGAGAAAATTTGTCGTTGTGAATGAGAATTTGAGGAGAAATATATGAAAAATCTGTATTAACTTTCAATGCATAAATGTAACTTAAGGTAATAAGAAAACTGATCGATTTTTAACAATTAGAAAAATTCTAAATAGATGATTTTGTTTCCAAGTTTAAAATCATCATTTATTCGATGAATAGTTGGTGATAAATTCTAAAGAATTGTGAAAGGCTTATTTGATGGAAGACTCTTTCACCATAAAGAGAAATCTGTTTCTACGAAACTGATTCATCAAGGCTTCCTCCAGAAGTACAACAGCTCTGGAAAGAAAACAGTGAAAAACATTCGACATTCAAGAAGCCTCCAGTTTTATTGATGGAAATGTTTCTAGAAGCTCGAAGCATAGGCAACGAATCTGTAATTTTCCTTTTTCTTCGTTGGCATTTTATCCCCCCACTGCACTGGGATATCGTCGCTTTGCTGCTTAGTGTTCAAACAGCGGTTCTCAACCTTTTCCTTGAGAGATACCCCTTCAAACTTTTGCATTAATTCCTATTTTTTGGTGTAAATTAATATAAGCGTAGATAAAATATATGAAACACTGACTCAAAAACTAACGGCTCTCCATAAAGTTGACTGAAATTTTCATTATAACGTGAAATTTGGTTTGTTAGGTTTATACATCAAGCTTCCTATTCGAGCCAATTGAAAGCATCGAAAAGAGCCTTCCGAGCATCTTGAAAGAGCCTTCCGAGCGTTTTGAAAGAGCCTTCCCAGCCTCTTGAAAGGAGGCTTCCGGGCATGTTGAAAAAAGGTTTCCAAAACTTTTGAAATGAGGCTTCCAAACCTCTTAAAGGTAGGCTGCCATGTCTCTTGAAGGGAGGATTTCGAGCCTCTTGAAAGGCGGCTTTCAACTTCAGCAGCAACTTGAAAAGCTTCTGAGCCTCTTGAAAGTACGCTTCCAAACCTCTTGAAAGTAGTATTCCGACCCTCTTGAGGGAAGCTTTTAAGTACATTGAAAGGAGAATTCCAAGCCTCTTGAAAGTAGTCTTCTGAGTCTTCTGAAATGGCTTCCGGGAAAAAAGGTTTCCAAAACATTTGAAATGAGGCTTCCAAACCTCTTGGAAGTTGGCTGCCACGCCTCTTGAAGGGAGGATCTCGAGCATCTTAAGGGGGCTTTCGAACAGCTTTAAAAGGCTTCTGAGGCTCTTGAAAGTACGCTTCCAAACATCTTGAAAGTAGAATTCCGAGCCTCTTGAAAGAACCTTTTAAACACCTTGAAAGCAGAATTCCGAGACTCTAGAAAGTAGCTTTCTGAGTCTTCTTGAATGAATTTTCCGAGCCTCTTGAAAGTACGCTTCTACGCCTCTTGAAGAGAGGCTTCCGAGCATCTTGATGGGTCAAGGGAGGCTTTCGAGCCTCTTGAAAGACAGCTTTCGTGTCACTTAAAAGGATGATTCCGAGCATCTTGAAAGGCTGCTTTCAAGTAATTTAAAAGGAGGTTCTTCTTTCGAGCCATTGCAAAGAAGCATCTTGAAAAGATACTTCTGAGCCTCTCGAAAGAAGGATTTCGAGACTATTGAAGGAAAGCTTCCTAGCCTCTAGAAGGGAGGATTATGATTTCCAAGCTCTTGAAAGCAGCCTTCCAGGACTTTTGAAAGGAGCCTTTCAACCTCTTGAAAAGACGCTTCCGGGTCACTTGAAAGGAGGCTTCCGAGCCCTTTGAAGGGCCAAGGGTGGCTTTCGAACATCATGAAAGGCAGTATTCGAGCCACTAAAACAGAGGCTTCCGAGCATCTTGAAAGGACGCCTCAGAACCTCTTGAAAGTAGGCTTCCACGCATCTTAAAAAGAGGCTTCCGAGACCCAAGAATTTGTAAAAAAAAATCAGTCGAAATGATCTCTCTAATATCTGAATGGAGATGTTTATAGTGTGTTCCTTTTACCATGTTCGGGATATGCATTCACAGCCTTTCACATAAATTGGTTACAAAAAAGTCGGATTGCTATTGAGGAATGTTATAGTTATCATATACACAAAATTGTTTTCGCATTCAAAACAAACGAACACAGACTATTACAAACAGTTTAACGGACAGATAGCGGAGAAAGCAGATCGGTATATGAGGACAGTAATGGGTGACTACTACAACAGGCGATCTAATAATCTTCTAATATTTTTTTACAGTAAATCAACAAGTACCTGATCAATCTGTTGGGATTACCCAAAGGCGTAACTTCTGGCGTACCGCTGTGAAATGGTCGAATGGTGGGATGACAAAATTGTAATTGTTTCTTATTTGTAGCTTCTTTTAATTATTTTAGAAGAAATAGTTTCTTTTAAAATAGAAGTTTTTTGAGAACAGAAAATAGAGTTGTTGTTAACAGGGCTAAGAGTAGAATCGTAGAACCAAATGAATGGTGAGAAGTTTAAAGAAAATTTCTATACAGGGTTCGTGTAATTTTGTATTCTGTGTGGCAAATGAGCAATGTGAAATTTGCAACAAATGTGATGAACGTGAAATATCGCAAAGATCCAAATATCAATCCAAATTTTGTCACTATTTACAGCCGAGAAGTGGAAAAGAAATATATTTGCAACAGTGAAAAGGAAAAAACGACAAATCAGCGTTTTTTTGTACAAATCTTAAAATTACTGGCACCCTGTACGTTAAAGAATAAGTGAAACGGAAAACTTAACAGCAGTTTCAGTAAAATAGAAACAAAAGGAATATAGGTAAAAGCATTCATACTTTCTCAACAAGGGCGGACTGTCCTCGACTTGTCCATTGGATTCCTGAGCCAGTCGAAGAGCCAGCTCGTGGTCGCGTCGCTCTTGTTCTAACTGCTGCCTGTACTGGATATCCTCTTGGGCTTCCTTCTCTAATTGAGCCTGAAATTTGCACATATTCATTATAGATATTTGTGCGTCTGAAATCAACGAATGCGACTGACTAACCTGCAGAGCGAGCGCTGCTTTACGATCTTCCTCTTCCTGTCTGAGACGGCGCGCTTCTTCCTCTTTACGCCTAGTTTCCATTTCGGCTTTCCTAAAAAAATGGCAAAATTATTCTAGTGTGCAATCTTAAACCACAATAAAAAACTACGCACTTTTTCCGGGTTTCCTCTTCCTCTCGCAGCCTTCGCTCTTCCTCCTCTTTGGCTTTTCGTTCCGCTTCCAAAGCAGCTTGAATCTTACGCAGTCGTTCCTGTTCTTCGGCGTTTCGCTGTTCCTGCAGCTTTATGTGTATCGTTTTCATCTGGTTGTCCAGCTTGTTCATGATTTCCGCATATAGACCGTCGATTTGGACGGCGGAGATCTTCGGATCGTTCTTGATCCTGGCTACGGAAGATTCGATCGTCCGTTGTACGTCGTTTACCTGCTTCAGCATGTTGTCCCGTTCCGATTTCAGCTGATTCGCAATTTCCTGCATCTTGTTGAGGTTTGACTTGATTGCGTTGATTTTGATGATACCTTTGATGCGTGGTTGGTGCTGCTTGCGAGCCAGGTAGCCGCGGATCGTTTTCTGCGCCAACAGTACACATTTGTTCCGATAAATAATGCGGTTTTTCACTGAAATTGAAACAGGTCATACATTTTCAACGCCAATAGGAGACTAATAGGCATCTTTATACTCACATTTGATTACACATATTGCACAGAATACTGATTTTATCCATCGGGACCGCACGAGCCACTTCTTCACATTCGCGATGATCGCCCGCAAGTTCTCCGGATCCGACTTCATAATCCGGTCAAACTCGACGAATTTTCCCGGCCGGAAAAACACCTTTGTAATGCCGAATTTGAAATCATTGTTGTTCAGTTTGAGCGAGTGCAGCATCGCTTCGCAGAAGGTACGTGGATTAAGCCTGGCCAGTTCCGGTGGAAGAAATGATTTGTACATGTTGTACAGCTCGTTGAACGGCACACGCGACGGATAGCCGTACTCCATCAGCTCTAGCACCGAAGTCGTGCCGGAACACTTGAGCTGCGCCAACGCGAGGCTGCCCTCGAACTCGTGATCCACCATGCGGCTGTTTGGTTTGATACAGCGAATGAAATTTGTGCCCTACAAAGAATAATAGTTGAAATCATAAGCTCAGAAAAAAATGTAGACATCACTTACGTTTTTCTCCAGTTTGTCCATCAGTTCACCCAGTTGAGTTTTGAACTTCGATCCAACAGAAATGAAAGCCAGTTTGCCCTTAGTGGAAGGAGCTTTACCGTTGCTAAAAAGCCGCTTTAGGAGATGATTTTCCGACTCCTGCACAAGGCCTTCTAGCGAAGCATGCAGTGCGTCATTGTTCTTCTCGATAAATTGATGCTAATGAACATTAATTAATTATGAAAATCCGTGAAATTAGACTTCGTTTGATAAACAACCACAACTTACGGTATTGTAGCAAACGGCACCGGCAAAGTGTCGCACCAAAAATCCTTCGTCATCCCGTAGCACACGGTGGGCCTTCAATCGGGAAGCACGAGGCAACGATAACCGAAAATGTCCCGACCATGCGCTGTGTACTTCCGCCGTAAAATGAGCGAAAGAAGGTTTCGGCAGTTTAGACTCCTCGTCAAGAATGTTGAATATACCGCTAGCCTTGGATTCGATCAATTCTGATGCAGAAATTAAAGGTTTTACAATGAAAATCATAATATTGAATGAATTTGATAAATTACCAATTATGTCCTGATTATCTGTGAACTTGATCTCCGGTACGTTGAGACCTTCCCGTTTGTAGAGCTCCTGTTCAGCAGCCAGGATATTGTCATTGAAAAATTTCTGAAGCTTTTCATTGCAGTAGTTGATACAGAATTGTTCAAACGAGTTCACCGTAAAATACTCTGCAATTATAATATTTAAAGTTGCTTTGTTCATCACATTACACTTAAGAAAAACCTTACCGAAACCAGCAATATCCAATACGCCAATATAATAACTGGACGCTTGGAATGGAATATTCTGATTGATCAACGACACAATATGATCGAACAGCCTAGAATACAAAGCCTTTGCCAGGGCATCTCTAGCGTTGTTGGCTTCGTAGATCTTCAGCGGTACCATAATAACCGTACCCTTGATACCACCGCCTTTACTCTGCATCACCCTAGAAACCAGGGCTTGTCTCAATTCAAACGAATCCAACCCGATCAAATTCGCTGTGATAGCTAAAGCCTTCTCCGAACTCTGCGAAACTCGGCAGCCTCCCTTGGCATCTTCAGGGTTGTCCTCAAAATTGATGTTCCCCAGATGTAGCACCGCAGCAACTAGTCCATAGATCTCGAACTTTTGGCTCTCGGACAACCCCAACCGCGTCAAGGCTTGATCCAACTCGTGGAAATCGTTAAAGTCGTCCAATATCGGATCCTTCAATGATCCCTTCGACATGTGATCCCTCGATTTTTGCGAATTCGGAATTTTCCTATCCGTGGTTGTCGATGAAAAATACTGCGTACATCCGGACAAATACCTATAGTCGTCCGGTTTGCCAATCATCAGCTTGTCCCGAAGCTGCTGCGGCGCACCCGCACACAGCAAATAAAACACGTGGTAATTTCTCTCCTCCTGACTCTGCGTGCAGATCCTACTCTTCTCCAACAGGTAGTGCGAAATATAGCCGCCCACTACCTGACATTTGCTATCGTAGTGCACCTCGATGAACTTCCCGAAACGGGAACTGTTATTGTTCCTGGTGGTCTTCGCATTTCCAAACGCTTCCAGAATTGGATTGGCGTCCAAAATCTTCTGCTCGATAGGGCCCGCCGCCGATGCTGAATCGCACAGATACTTCAGCAAGTACTTAGTGCTCTCGGTTTTCCCCGCGCCCGATTCGCCGGAAACGATTATCGATTGGGACACCTTGAGTACGCGCATGTCACGGATCGCTTTGTCAGCGATGGCGTACACATGCGGCGGCAGTTCACCAAGCGATCTGCCATTGTACTTTTTGATTGTGTTCTTAGAGTACAGATCCCGGATCTCTTTGTACGGATTGACTGCTATGAGGATGTTGGCTACGTATGTCTGACGGAGTAGGAGGAATTCGAGAGATTGAAATTATGGTTGACGTTAACATTGGGTAGCATAAGTTATATCAACGAACGTTTAGGTTAGAATAATTGATTACTTACATAAATTTTGTCCTTATAGTATCGGTTTTGGATGTTATCTAGTAGAGTTGCCTCATTAAGGAACATTAATTCACCTGTGAAATAAAATTATAGAATCAATTCAGGTATGAGAGGTATTCGGAACATCAGATTATCCCTGTACCACCGATAACACTGATCCCCCTGCAGAAGATTCGAAGGGATATAATCTTCGATCGATGAACCAATGGAATTACGTGAGTGTAAATTGTACTTATTGAGTTTATTACTATACTTCTTATTGGCATTACATCCCCACACTGGGACAGAGCCGCCTCGCAGCTTAGTGTTCATTGAGCACTTCCACAGTTATTAACTGCGAGGTTTCTAAGCCAGATTACCATTTTTGCATTCGTATATCATGAGGCTAACACGATGATACTTTTATGCCCAGGGAAGTCGAGACAATTTCCAATCCGAAAATTGTCTAGACCGGCACCGGGAATCGAACCCAGCCACCCTCAGCATGGTCTTGCTTTGTAGCCGCGCGTCTTACCGCACGGCTAAGGAGGGCGGTAATAATAAAATTGAATTCCTTGCTTAGATGCACCACACAATATTATAACCTCCAATATCCGCGAAAAAAATTGAAATATTATTACAGTAAGTAATCATTACAGTAAGTGATTGTAGAAAACGACTTATTTTGAAATTGTATCGTTAAGCTTTACAACAACGAGAAGCTGAGAGCTCGATTCATTATCTTTTGGTTGCATGAGTAAGAAGAAGAACTTGATGTGAGTTGCCATAATTATTTGTATGAGCACGATAACTAATAATTTAAAACGTAATTATAGCTTTAAGCTGTTTTCACAAAGACTGCTCTGAGGACGGTTTGTGTTTCTATCCGAACAAACTTAAAGATCAACAATCGGAAACCTCAAAATGCCGGAAGATTTGGATACCTCAAAGGCTGAAGATCGCATCTGTATGCTGTCCGAGGATCGTGATAACGTAGACGATATGGTTCATGTGACAACAGTGACCTGTGGGCTCATTTTGCTCATTATCGTTGCGTCGAAGTGACAGAAAGCGTCAAAGAATTTCCGTGGATGGGCTTAAAGTACGAACACTCTGCAGGTACCAAAACATTCTATGAAGGAAGAAGGTTCCAGCCAAAAAGACGTCCGGTAAGAAAACTAGTGACAAGAGTGATACCGGATCTGATTCAGCAATAGAATTAGCGGGAGCTGTTGAACCAAATTTCGAAGAATCTTTGGAATTACTACAACAGCAGGAGAGTGAAAAAGTTAATCGACTATAAGACGAAAAATCCTTTATGAAAAACGGCTGGAAGTTGAACGAGATATCATAAAGAGGAAACGGTTGCAGCAGAAGCAGATGTTAGACAAGGAATTGGTCCAAGAACAAGAGATCCTGGAACAGCAGCTAAGGGATGAGCAAGAATTTCTTTAACGACGTCAGGACCGCTTTCGGAACCGGATCTGTCGCATCAATATGAGGAACCAGAAGAGTCAGACGATGAAGAAGATGAAGATATCTGTGCTGTAAAGGCGATGGATTGGTTGAAATCGAACAAGGCTCCAACATAGCCTGGAAGGTCTCGAGAAGGAAGCATATCAATGTCACCTTTTAATGTCTGATTCCGATCCGGAAGTAATAGAGAAGATCTGAGGAAGCTATTTGTCAACCCAGAAAGCCTTTAAAAACTCTGGTGACGTAAGTTCGCACCAAGGTTGGATAAGTTGGAGACGTTCCTATATTTTAGAATCACGGTCAAGCAGCTTTATGACCATCTTCAAGCTGCAAAACTTCATGACCATCTGAGTAATCCTATGCTTGTTCAGGAGCTCGTCAACAATCTTTCTTCCAAGTACAAGTTGGACTCGGTGAAGTTTAAGATAGGTAAAGCAGGGACGTCACTAAGAAACTTCATCGACTTTATCATCGTTATTGCTACGGAGGTGTCCGAAGTAGCCGACTTCACAAGAGCGGAACAAGGGGCAATCGATCAGTCGAGGAAGAATAAGCCGAAGAAGAAGTTCGTCAATACTCATAATACACGATCGGACCGGACTGCCGCGGCATGCCGGACCGCAAACGAAAATTCAACCAAAGGCTAGAATACCGTGTGAAAGAAATGATCACAAAGTTCGGTACTGTGACGACTTGTCCAAGTTACGCATAAGTGAACGCTTAAGTAGTTGAAAAGTTCAAGCTCTGACAGCTATGTCTTAATGACCATGGTAAAGCATAATGTACGTTCAAGGGGCGTTGTACTGTGCCAAAACTGCACTAGACCACATCACACGCTACTACATCGCTAGTTGAAACAAATGCACATTTCAGGTCATTTAGGTCGGCATTGTACGAAAATTCGATCTTTTGATCCCAGGAAGGCAGTCTTCAAATCAATATGAAATGAAGGAAGCCAGAACAGTCAAGGAACTGCTTCGGTCCAAAGAAAATGTGTATCTCGAGGAGATAACCGGCCGATAACGTCACCTCGAAGGATTACCGGTTCGCGATTACGGTCCCCCGAATATTGATCGGACTCGATAATCTGCATTTATTTCTAATTATCTAAATTAGGAAAACCTGGCGAACCTATTGCAGTTCGATCACCTCACGTGTGGTCTATCTATGGACCGGAGCACCAGCGGATCTCACCCAAGGCTTACGTACATCACTATTCAGTTCAGCCAATAAGCAACCAGAAGCTCCATGATCTTTAAGATCTGATAATATCAGAACGCCGTACACCAAAATACGAACAAGCTGAGACGCTACCTGAAACATTTTTTTTTATTTCTTGATTGGAGTGATTTTTTAATATTTGATTAAGTTCATCACTGGAATCTACCTAAACAGAGAGATTTTGCGAGCAAGGAACAGACAATAAAAAAGATTGGCGACCGCTATGAAACTGGGTTAATCTGGAAACATGATGCCGTATCGTTTCCAGGCAGCTATCCAATGGCCAAAAATGTTGTCGCTGTATAGATGGCTTACAAACGACACTAGTTTACAAAACAACATAAAAAGTGTGAACTTCAGTGTTTGACCAACGTTTCTAATGCAAAATCCTACGCTGAATTCAATGCCGTGGTCAGAAAAAAATAAAGTAGAGCCATTTTTGAGATATACAAAAATTTTGATTTTTTGAATTTTGGACAAAAGTACGATTACTAAAATGTCAATATCTTTGGAACTAGTGCAAAAATTTTGAATCTTTTTTTATGAAAATGCAGCTAAATAAATTTGCTATCGTTCACTAGAACAGTACAGCATTTTTTATTTTTCCTGAGAATTTTCCATAAAAATCTGGTTTTAATCAACATTTTTAAAGAGATAAACGTTTTAAAAATTTATACCACAACTGGATCTTAAAGTCCATTAAAAACTGGAGAAAATGAGCCTTTCATGGATGAAATCGGTTGGAAATTGTCGAAGTTATGAGCATTTTTGTAAAACACTTAAAAATGTTACAACAGTTTTAGAGTTCCTTTTCTAGGTGTCGTTGTAAGCATCGCATGTAAAGTTTTGGGAGTTTCTTTTCTCTACATATCAATTTGATTAAGGCATGCCAGGATTTAAAACCGAGTTGACACAAAAAAAAAATATTCAGGTATTATTAAAAATTATTGAGAATCGAATGACTTTGTCTTCGATGTATTGAACTTGTTTCTCGAATCAGAAACCAACAATAGTCACCCATCATTGCTTCATCCCAAAACCCTTGGTAACGACGTTCCATCATCTTCATTTGTTGGTGAAAACGTTCGCCGTGCTCATCACTCTCGTCACCAAGATTTTCCGGGAAAAAATCCATGTGAGAATGTAGGAAATGTATCTTCAAAGACATATTCACACCTGTGTTCAGTGAAATAAAAGGATAAAAAATAAATTATATGTAACAAACACAATATTTTTAATTTATACCTATTTTCTCATAATTTTTGAGCAATTCATTTACGGCTTCCTCATAATCTGGGCTTCTGAAATTTCCTAAAAAGGTTGTGACAACACGCTGGAACGATTTCCACGCTTCTTCCTCATCTGGTGTCAAAACTGTATTGAATGCGGAATCATTGAGCAGTTTTTTGATCTGTGGGCCAACAAATACACCTTCCTTTATCTTTGCGTCAGATAAATTTGGAAATACTGATTTCAAGTACTGGAATGCCGGTCCTTATTTTTGCAACGCTTTGACGAAATTTTTGAATAACCCAAGTTTTATATGTAGTGGTGGGAGTATTATGCGTTCTTTTACCACAAGAGGATCATTTTTAACGTTTTCTTTACCAATTGTGAAATTATTCCATTTTGGCCAATCTTTTCGGACGTAGTGTTCCTTACGAGCTCGACTGTCCCATTTACACAAAAAAACACATATATTTTGTGCATCTCTGTTGCAATCCAGTCAATTTTCCAATTGTGTTGATTGTAATTTATCAAATTGAGCAATAGAGCCATTGATTCATACGTTTCCTTCATATTAACGGCATGAGCTAATGAAATAGAAGGTTTCTCATTCCCTTGATGCAGTAAAATGGCTTTCAAGCTCAACTTGCTGCTATCGATGAATAAACGCCATTCAGCTGGATCATATGGCTCACCAAACCCTTCAAACAAGCCGTTTAGGTCATGGCAAAAAAATGCCTTGTCCTTTGTAGAATAATATTTGTCAAATTTCTTATGTAGATTCCTGTGATAAGAAATTTGGACCTCCTTGCTCAGCATGTTGTTAAATATCTTGGCTGTGCATATGCACAGCATATGTTTCGAAATGGACAAATTGATATGAAATTTGCGAAAAAGAATCCACGTGTCTTGGAGGGACTCGAACCCTCAACCTCCTACTCTCTAGATAGGCGTGATGACCCCTACACAACAAGACCACTTAAAGGTCACGTTTGCGGAAAAGCCATCAGAATCCGAGTACCAACCTCCACCGCGGTTAGCTCTCTTTTTTGCAAATTGAATATCTTTCGGATGCTTGATTTGTCCAATCTCCACATGTGCTTTACTGTTGTATATCCACAGCCAAGCGAGTGCACATTGTTTATTGAACGAGAGGATCGCACTCCATGCCCCCCAGTAACGGGCTGGGCGGGATGGTATAGAAATAGAATGCGAATACAATCGCACTCTGCTGTACCAAAGGCTTGCTTGGCTAAAGCATTTGATGAGTTTGATTGCCTTACGTAAGCTCGGATTCTGATGGCTTTTCCGCAAACGTGACCTTTAAGTGGTCTTGTTGTGTAGGGGTTATCACGCCTATCTAGAAAGTAGGAGGTTGAGGTTTCGAGTCCCTCCAAGACACTTGGATTCTTTTTCGAAAATTTAATATCAATTTGTCCATTTCGAAACATATGCTGTCCATATGCACAGCCAAGATATTTAACAAAAAAATGGTTTTCGTACGGCCGAGTTGCCGAATAATATGCAATTAATTGTCAGCATGTTGTGTTCTTTCAAGCGTGATGCCAGCAATTCGGATTTCTCTTTCGATAAGTCGAGATCTCGCACCAAATCATTAAATTCGGATTGTTTAAACAGTTTTGGATTTCTTTCCAATTCCACCTCGAAGTCTTCCTCGCATTCCTTCTTGAATTCCTCCTCACTTTTTGTAACGGTCGATTCAACAGGGGCGCTCGTTTCCGCTTTGGATAAACAGGATACGGGACCGAACTTGAATGTGGAACAGGTTTTGTCATAGAAGCCACTTGTGGATACTCAACTGTTTTGTGAGTTTTGTGAATTTTAAAATAAAGCCTGTATGCAGTTTGCAACGAAAAGGTGAAATTGACCGATTTTGTAAATATATAGTTGTCACACGCGTAACAAAACTTTTGAGGATCATTTTTACACTTGAATTCACGTTTTGTCGTACACATCGTTAAGCAATGTTAAAGAAAGAAAGCTGCCAAATTCACGGGACTGACACTTGTATACCTCTACCACAGTTCATTTCGTATACGTTGGCTATAGCCAACATAGAAAATTCCGCACTGACAGCCATAAGAAGAATCATGGGAAAGAAAGAGATAGGTGCGTTCCACACTGACAGTTCCATAAACGACAAGCAGAAGAAAGGAGACTGCATCTACACTACGAAAACACAACCAAAACACAGATCCCCGGTCAAATTGAGTTGGTTGCGCCGAGCGGTCTCACAAACACTAGCGTAAATTATATTGTTGAAAATATCCCATTTAATTTTGCGTGACAGCTGGTAGTGTTAGTATGCGTACACGTCCGCAGAAAGGCTTACTGGAAGTGGTGCATGAACCTAGGAGCGGGACAACGGCCAATCTTGGTACATTTAATTTCCATGATTTTACAGAAAAAATCATAACTTCGACAATTTTCGACCGATTTCATCCATTAAGGGCTCATTTTCTCCAGTTTTTAATGGAAGATCCAGTTATGGTATACATTTTTGAAACGTTTTATCCCTTTAAAAATGTTTATTAAAACAAGATTTTTATGGAAAACTCGCAGGAAAAATTAAAAAAATGTTGTAAATTTTTAAATAACTTCAAAATTAAATTTTTAATCAAGATATTTTCATAAAAAAGGGATAAAATTGGTGCACTAGATCCAAAGATACTGACATTTTAGTAATCGTACTTTTGGCCAAAATTCAAAAAATCAAAATTTTTGTATATCTCAAAAACGGCTCTACTTTAATTTTTTCTGACCACGGCATTGAATTCAGCGTAGCATTTTGCATTGGAAATGATCATCACCTTACCGAGTTCAAAAATGCTGTAAACTAGTGCGATCTACGACTACAGATTGAAGGTTACAAGTTACAGGGAAAGATACACAAGGGGTATGTGCATCAGGCGCTTGAAGCAGAGTTGCTTAGGGTAGATGTTTCTCACGTCTCACTCAATTCGAATCTTTTAAAGAGGCCTGATATTTTCACGTCGTTGTTAGCTGTTATAAGTAAGTTTCGTGACCGTCCAGGAGCAACAAAGCGCGCCTGGAAGAGCTGGAACATGGTTAGTGGTTTGGAAAACCACAAAGCGCGTCTGGGAGAAAATCCCAAGGGTGGTTATGGAAGCATTGATTTTGGTTAAACTAAATTTAGTTTAAAATGTATAACTTAGCGACTTGTGAACATGAGACTACCAGTTAAGCTAGTTCTAACGAAAGCTGAGAGATATGGAGATCTATCGTATGCTACAAAGTTGTATGGAAGGATTAATATATTATCTTGAAGTTTATTTTGGAATTTACTGACTTAGAAGTCGTAGCGGAATTACCAGTTGGATGACATATCCAACATTCACGAAACTCAAAAAACGTTGCCAGCATTCACAAATTCATAAGTTTGGAGTTATTGGCTAATAGTACTGGTTAACATAAGTCTAAAATTTAGGTATATACTTATGCTACCTCATTTAAGTATGATATCTCTGTCAGAGCTTAAAATATTCATATTCAATAATAATATTCAATCGAATATTGACAGTCCAGAGCCGACTATGATTGTGTCTGGAAGTGAGCTGACAAGTGAAGACAGGTGGACTTCACCAAAAATTTTCGATTATTGTACACTCTGTTGCGAAATTTTAGATAAATATCATATCCTAGGCCAGATGTTCCCAAACTACTTGTACATGCGACCCACCTAGCAGAATCGCATATTGCTTGCGACCAAGGATGTTAACGATCATTCAATAATTTGCGTTCGATCATTTAGTAGTTTGTCAATAACACATTCCAGAAGCTGAATTTCAAAATATGTTGTATGGTGGACTTATAGTGCGAAGGTTTTTCTACAACTCTGCCTAATGGTTCGTTGTTTGAATTCCACTAGTAACGGAGTTATAGCTATAGTTTCAGTAACTTAGACTAAATGATAACAAAATTCCAATCATTTAGTCTAAGTTACTGCAACTAGCACTCTAACTCCGTTATTAGTTGAATTCTAATAACAAACCATTAGGCAAAGTTGTAGAAAAACCTTCGCACTAGAAGTCCACCATACAACATATTTTGAAATTCAGCTTCTGGAATGTGTTATTGACAAACTACTAAATAATCGAACGCAAATTACTGAATGATCGTTAACATCCTTGCTTGCGACCCTCCCACATTGGCTTTTAGAATTTGGATAAAAATGAGTTTGCGTTAGATTGAACAAATTATTATGAATTGTTTCATATCCCATCATTAAATTACTTTGAATGTATTGGAATTCGAACGAATTTAGATGGGATTTGGATTAGATTTTGGTTGGATTAGATTAGGTTTTGGATTTGGAATGGATGTGGAATGGATTTTAATTGAATTTGGGTTGGATTTAGATTGGATTAGGATTAGATGTTGATTGGAATTGGATTGAATGTGGCTTGGATTTTTATTGGAATTGAATTGAATTTGGATTGGATTTGAATTGTTTGGATTTCATTGTATTTGACAAAATCTCAAAATTTATTGTTCTCCATTCACTACATAGATCCAAATCTAATGGCTGTGGGACAAAATAGGAACAAAAGTATGAATCAAGATTCGTCTTTCGCAATCCATCATTGATCAGCCCACGACCTCCCTGGGAGTCGCGGCCCACAGTTTGGGAACACATGTTCTATATATGAAGCTGATAGTTTGATTTAGCGGACGGTATAAGATATTTAGATTATTGCTACAATATAAAATGTTTCTCGTGAGATCATTACCATAACACTAGATACCATTTTAGTTTAACATTTAAACGAATCAACCTATTGACTTGCATTTCGTTGTTCTGCGATTGAAAACTACGATGATCAGACAAGTTTATCCTGGAGTTCAGTTTTCAAAGGTAATTATCGGTTTCTCAAAAGCAATATGTTCATCTTCGTCTCACGTAAATAACTTAAAAAACACATCAACTCCAAAACGGGATTCGTAGTTAGAAATTGATCAACGAATTCAACTATGGTGCTCCATAGAAATTTTTTTCTACAAACAGCAAAAACAATGGTCACAGGAACAACTACCTCCAGCAAGCACGAGAATCGAGATGCGAACTGTACATTTGTTCCATGAAGTTATCTTTCCGGGAAAGCTAATCGATGTAAGCAAATTTTCTGAATGGAATGTCCTCATCAGGTCGTTAGCGAGTGCATTACTGCCCATGATCGCATATTTGTAACATTTGCATTTTGGTTGATTTTGAAAATCTTTTGTCAATCCTCCCCACAAACTCAACCATTTCCAGCTTACCACAGATAAGCAAGGTAGTAAAGCCTTGACAAATACTTGTTGTCATGGTAAACCAGGAGACTGAAAAGAAGACTAATACGACCCACCCACCATTCGTTCAATATGCCGTACAATGTTTTCGTTGATTTCATGATAACAAAGCTTCGGAAGTATCGACGGGCATCTTTTCGACATAACAAAAAACCATACTAACACAAAAGGCTCGATATACCTCAACCAAGTTTTCGCCAGGAAAGGTTAATTGCCGACAATTAGCACTTACTGCATACGAACCAATCACCCAAAATGAGCAGCTGAATTCGGGTATACCATCCAGAAACTGGGTACCAAAAACGATGTTGGGTAGAGTACCAATGTACCGCGGATGACAGGTGTTTCACCCTCCTGTGGTAAACAGCGTATTGGATACTTCAGACGTTCATGTTCAAGATAGAATTAGAGACGAAAGTATAGATTAGAAAGTTCCGTCAGGATACGGCAGGCATGAAGAATATTTTATAGAAGTGCATTTTAAGGACAATCCCATATATTTAGTCGATTTTCCCCAAAAATTTCATGTTTGTTGAGCACCCACTTATACTTGACAGATCTGGCTGAAATTTTTACAGTAGCTTCTGGTAGTAAAAACAACTCATTTTCAGAGGGTATACTGCCATTATTCGCATAACTGTCTCATGCATATAGGGAATCCCAGCAAACATGGGACAAACACGCGTATGACGGCAGTATACATCTCGAATGATGATTTTGAAAAAAATGATTTTGATTTTTTTGGTATTAGGGTAAGACGGTATAATGCGCCCCACCTGGGCAAAACGCCCCCCTTTAATTCCTAGAAAACTAGAACTAATTAAGGGTCAAAATCAGTTGGTACCTATAAGTATTTGTAAACCCATCATACTATGTGAATGTGGAAGTATTTTTGAATTACACAATGAAAATAATAGCAAAATACAAAAAGTTACAGTTTTGATGTAACTTTTTATGTTTGTTAGCTCAACATTCTGGAGCGACTCTGGCATACTGTCCACAAAACTTGCACTGGAACACTCAGTTGGGCAACAAAATAACTTTGATAAGAAAATTATTTTGAGCTTTTTAGTGGAATGTTTTCACCTGTCATAAGACGAGTTTAAACAATCCCATTGAATTCCACCACTTAATTGTATCCTGACAGATACGTATTTCGACCTCAACAGTAAGGCCGTCTTCAGTGTCTTGTACTTGACTCGACTTATTTGAATTATAGTCGAGTCAAGTACAAGACACTGAAGACGGCCTTACTGTTGAGGTCGAAATACGTATCTGTCAGGATACAATTAAGTGGTGGAATTCAATGGGATTGTTTAAACTCGTCTTATGACAGGTGAAAATCTCTTTGCTTAGTGGTTAATATGATATAAAATTGCTTCCATCTTCAAAACTATAACGATTTTCGAAAACATGTTTCACTGGAAAAAACGCCCCAGTGTAGGCAGGACGATATGCCCTTACCAACTGGACACAAGCGCAGCGAGCCTGCAGCAGTTCCTTCCAAATTGTATGGAAAATATTGAAATGTAATTCACACCTGCTTAAATGGACCTATGTTGGTTTTTTATTGTCAAGCGCATAAGGATTTGTAACCTTTTTATTATGGGATTGATAAAATACTAATGAAGGGCTATGAAACGTCTTTGGCTAAGGTGGGGCGTATTGCCCAGGCACTTGTTGAAATCCATATTTTCGCGACTTTTCAAAAAAGCTTTATTACGTGTTATTTGTAATATTTTTATATGACTACTCACGGTTAATGCATTTGCGACTTCCTGGACTACCAAATAATACAAAGTTTGCATAAATTGCGTTGAAAAGTAAAAAGTTATCAAGGAGTTGTCTTAGGGGGGGCATATTATACCGTCTTACCCTAGTGTGGTCTCCCCTAATCAAGATGCTTAATTGGAGCGCTTGTTCTACCCAGAACAAAACATTGAGTTTCCTCAATGTTTTTGTTTAATGCTTGTTCTAACCATAGATATACTCACCACAGACTCGATCCATCTGCCAAACAAGGACTCACATGACCAAAATTATCAAGGCCAGAGTGGTGGATTCAGAAAAAAATGATTTTGAAAATAAGATCAACGCTCTATCAGTCTGTGATAAGCCGTTATGGCAGTTAATAAAAGTTTTGAGAGCCAAACATAGTTTATTTTTACTCACTGTTGCACGTCAAAATAGCCTTCGGCAATGTCTGGCACGATGGTCTGGTGCTTCTTGTACAATATGTCCAGCTTCCTAGTGATAATCAACAAAAACCAAGAGCATTTAGGGTCTGCGCCCATTGAGCTAACTATGATGCACAACAAATCATTGTTGCGTCCCGCAGGGCAGTATCATTGGTCCCCTGCTATTCAATCTATTCACATCCGACATGCCTGAACTACCAACGGTGAAATGTGCCGACCTAGCAGATCATCTTGGCTTAATACTAGACAGCAAGATAATTTTCATGTAGCATGAGGACAAAACTGTCACTAAATGCTACGTTAATGCCAGCCTGAGTGAGTTGCGCTAGAACACACCATCTTAAGCTACGAAGAGTGCAACACAAGATTTTTTTTTTTGCATGATGCTTGACATCTGGAAGAGCATGCGAACAACTGAGGTCCATCGTCTCAGGCTGAGATAAAACTTCGAAACGATAGCTTTGGTGACACGTTGTTTAGGTTTAGAAAACGTTGCCTTATATCTAAACACTTAGTGGTTCGGTACTTAATGGGACTCCGAAATCTCGAAAGGCAGACCTTTTTATACGTGTAACAAAAGACGGAATATATCGTAAGGCGTAACGCGTAAGTACAAAAGGCAAAAAAACGAAAGGCAGAATTTTGACATTTCTTAGTTTTACACATCTTCTTTGATGGCTCCCATTCAGCATTACACTAGAACTTGCTTTGCTACAGCCAGGTCCCTTACATGCGTACACTATCTGGCAAGTTGATACAGTTTATACGGACTTGTCACTTGTTAGCAGATTTTGACCAAGTTAATCTTCACACCCTACTAGATAAAATGGAACATCTAGGTGTCTTGTCCAACTTTGTAGCTTGGATAAGCATATACTTGGTTGGTCGTCAATTGAAGGTCTTGAATTGAATTGAAGGTGGGATCTTTTGTTTCTGGTCCTTTTAAAAACTGTTCAGGAGTACCTCAAGGAAGTAATCCTGCTTAGCTGCTATGTTCAATACTCTTCAATGATATCTGCCTCGTTTTTTTCTCGTGGATGTAAGCTACTATATGCTAACGATCTAAAGATCTTCCTTGTTGTGACTGTTGTGAGATCAATCAACGACTGCAGAGAGCTGCAACGAATGGTGAATTTGCTCGAAGACTGGTGCTACCGCAATGCATTGACTATCAGCGTTACAAAATGCTTGATAATATCTTTTTTAGCAGAAATAGGCAGCCTCCCATTTGGATTTACCGTATGGCGGACGAACCGCTGCTGAGAATATCTGCTGTCAAGGATTTGGGCGTTTTTCTAGACACAAAGCTACAACTTACCGAGTAATCTAGGTCTGATGTTCGAATTGCTAAGGAGCGTAAAGACCCTTATTGTATGAGATCACTTTTCTACACAATGGTGCAATCATTACTGGAATCTGAAGTGATTGTTTAGAGGCCTACGTCTTTCGTATTAGTGTCATGATATAGGGGGAGATCCCCCACAATACCGAACACTTCTCAAAACGACACTTGCAGAGGTCCCTCGACCTTCTTATGTAATACAAAAGAAAGCTATTGAAAGGTCATTTACCGGGATGAAATGTCAGATCCTCATGTTGTAAACTTTGTACAACATTTGAAATAGAACAATAATGCCAAATTTCATATCATATCATATCATTTCATATCAATTCACATTTCGCCTTCAACAATAATAAAATGAATCGAATGCATCTGATTATGTGGAGATGGCCAATATTAGCCATTTTTTGAATATCGATCAAGATTTGTTAGATATTTAATGAAACTGTGGTGCAGAATCAATTTCTGTATCCGGTAGCTGCACCCGGGTCCGGACAGTGAGATTTGTCGTGTGAGAATGGCTATTTGTTCTTCACGCTTGTTTTGTTAAGTTTACTGTCGTCATACGCATAGTTGTCCCATGTTTGCTGGGATCCCCTATATACATGGGACTGGGACAGTTATGCGTATACCGTCAGTTTACTTCAATCCACTTTTTTTCTGCAAAGGTATCAAAAAGCCACAGAGATAAGCAAACATAAAAATTGAAGATATGAATCAAAAAGGTGGGAATTTGGAGTAGAATGTAAGAAATTTAGCTGGAGAGTCAACTAAGCTCTACTAACATATTTTAATATCTATAGCTTAGGCAAGTAAAAATATTACTATTCTAAATTATGTCTTTACTCATGTAACAGGAACTTCTTCATATTTGAACATGATGCAATAGTGTCCGGTACAAGGGGACACTTTTCTGAAACACACCCCTACGTATGCAAAAATGATAACTCGGCTTAGAAACCGTGCAGTTAACAGTGGAAGTGCGTAATGAACACTAAGCAGCGATGCGGATAAGTCCCAGTGTGGGATGTAATGCTAATAAGACGTAGAATATTCTCTTGAAATCTTGACAAAATGTCTATTCGTTTTGACAAAAAAGGGGTACAGCTTATTTTGGACTGATTGGACACAGATGATTTTTCCCCTCCCTGTGGAAAATTATTGGAAAATTATTATGGAATACTTATAAGTCATCTTCTTCCAGCGTGATAATTGAATTCATGATACTTTTATACTTTCCGACGATTCTCATCATAATAGTACTAACACGTTTACTTGTTACTTGCTTGCGATACCAAAATAATTGCCGAAATTTATATATTGTTTGGTGATTGAAAATAAACGTGAGTCACTAATATTCAAAAGAATTGGCTTGTCCATACCAGGAATCTAACCTGGAAAGTTTAGTCTTCTCTTTATCGACTGAAGTCTTGAATTTATTGACAACTCACACATAATATATTACTATGAAATTTTTCAAGCTTTCTATCAGCTATGGGCTTCTCGGAGTTTCCGTTTTTTATTTTTCTTTGATTGTTTGTATCTTCATTGAACAATCTCATATTGTCCTGACACTGTATCAGACAATGAAAAGACTTGAAGTGGCTCCGTCAGCGTAGATAACATTTCTCCCAGTGCAATCAATTTGAAATTGATAATACAGCCATCGAAGTGCGTCAGTCATTGGCAGTATGAGAATTAAATTGTTTTAATTTTCACAACTAGGGTAAATCACTACTTGGGCCTATGGACCCGGTTCCCGGCTCACTGCACAGAAAACTAATGATTTACACTGTTTGGAAGTCGTAGGTTTATGGTTGATAATTTTTAAAAAGTCTCCCATTTATTTTTCACAATACTCAATATTTTTCTATCACTTGTTTTACTCCTAATTGATTCAATTGTAGAAAATAAAAATGTAGAATTCAAAATTTCACTCTCCGATGCCACACCACTGAGCCGAAGTGATTCTTTCCACTTTTACAAAACGGTATTATCGAATAAACACCTACCTGAAAATCGTCACAGCGCTCGATACAACCATTGCATGAAGCTGTTAATCAACACACCATAATTCTAAACACCCGCACTTCAATTATTCTTATTTGTTCGTTTCACTAGAACTTATTTAAACATACTAGAATACATTTTAAAATGTATTCACAAACCGAAAAAAAAATCACCTCGGCCCAAGAACTTCTCGCCGCACCGTGCTGCCAAAAGGCCAGGATTATAAAAATGATCCTTCATCGTAATAGGAAAATTATCTAATATGTTGACGTTATCATGTTATTTATAGTTCTCTCGATTTTAAAAGGTGAAATAAATATTGTTTTAACGTATTTGGAAGAAATTTGGATGAGTTTATATATCTTCTCAACCAAATAAAAATGATTATGAATAATACCATCTGGCATCTTGTTGTCGTGGAACGTGCATATTTTTGTTTACATCGCATTTTCTACCGTCCCGAGAGAGAATGAGAGTAAAATGTTGAGAGATTGAGTGAAATTTTGCTTAGGCCGGGAACTGGTTTTTTTGTATGCCGGATTAGGAATCGCTATGACTGAAATGAGTGCTGCATCTCGTTCATTTAAATCAAATAAAAGCTTCTTCGAACGATATTTAGCACGAATAGCTATTTTTTAAGCAGAAGTGAACCCCAATGCAGTATTATACAGCCTACAAATTTCAGAAAAAGTTGCTTCCTGTCATAAATATCAATTAAATAATGCAGTCGTACGCATGTTAGGCCGGGAATGGGGTAAGAAACCCTATTTTCAATCAGCACTTTTACCAACGAAAGAACGTTTGATATGATTGATATGAAAGGTGGAACCATTTCATGGAACAATACCGAAACTGCAACGTGGGAAAAGTATTTTATCTATATTTGAAACACATCTGCATGATATTTTGTACTTCGTTTGTGGGTATGCATGCTTAACATTGTACCACCTAGCATTACTAAATATTGCACGTCATACAGAATCACATGGCGTAACAAAGGTTAGAGTTAATAAAGACCCATACATGGTGTAAAAAAAGCACATAATATCACATCTGTGGCGAATAAATAAATGCCTCTGAACAATGTGAGAAAGATTGATGAGTGTTTTGATAAATATTGAAGCGTTTGTCGCACTGTAACGAATTTATCTACTACAAATAAAGCCAAACGATACTTACAGTTATCATCGTGATCGGAGACCGCTTCGCACGACGGGAAGATATCATCCAGGATGCAGTTCCGCTTTGGCTGTTTGCCATCCAGGGGCTGCACTTCGTACTCGTGGGCGCCGATCTCCGTTATCCGGCCCTGGATGTAGCCCACATGGGAGTCCCGAGCCCATACTAGCTGGGAGTCCCACATCGCGGTGGCACTGGCCTAGCGCACTGTGACGACACAGCCAATTGATGCACAATGGTGAAGATTGCTGCGTCCACTGCCCACGTAGGATTCCCACGCCCGAGCCACAACCTGGCCGTCCTGGTTCAGACCGCGATCGCAATGACTGTGCGCAGTATTCTGTGAAAAAGCAAAGGGAGAACCAAATAGAGAAGATAAGATTACTGTTCAACTGCTATCGGGGAATGTTCCCTTCGATAAGACGTGCTATTTGGTGATGGTCAGCGGGAAAGTGTTCCATATTTTGTGCTACATTTGGCGTTAAGTTGCGAGCATCTCTAGCGCGACTTAGTCATCACAGCTGGGTGGTGACGGAACCCAACTCGACACAGTGTAATACCTACATATGTGCGATACCCACAGCGAAACACAGTTACTAACAGTCTAGAAATGCAATCTGATAATGACAGCGAAAATAGCTCGCAAAATGAAGTGATGGAACTCAATGGATACGACCTTGAATGTGGAGAGCACCGTCCAGGCCGAGGTTGGTATATGTGTGTCAGAGATTTATCGGTGACAACCGACAACCTGGACTGTATGTAGTTTGTGGATGTATCATGAGACTTGAGAACGTGTAACGCACTACATGTGACAAGGGCACGTCTACAGTGAGATGATGTGTGCAGTTTACCGCATAGACACATTCGTAATTAGCTAATTGATGTGCAAATATACTTAGGTATAGCACAATTCGAATAGTGTAATATAATTACTGAATTTCGACATTCAAGGCTCTGAACGCGGATAAGATTTGACGCCTATTCTACTAGTAGAGTTATGTGAGTATCCTCATTTTCAACTATTCTCATTCTGATTAACGCGTAATTCAAATAAGAGTACACAGGATTTTGTTTTTACACGATTTTTTTTCGCTCGTATTTTTGATCGTGTGACTTCAATTTACCACCAAAATCCTCGCAACATGTTTCAAAAAATCCAGAATAAATCAAAGAAAAATCACATGATAATTAATATGCATTAAACATTTAGGATGAGAGGAAAATTGAGAAAATGTAAATCACGTAAAAACAGAATCCAGTGTATTCGATAATGTTCAATTCATTCGAGAAACGGCGTCCTTTATCCCTTTATCTGTAAAATAAATCAATTTAAAAGACAACATATTTGTTATGCACACACCCTAAAACAAATCTCACAAGTCACAACTTTTGTATAAAATCTTGTTTCCGTATAGAATTCTGCAAGGTATATTCTACTCTATATAACTACTGTTTCAAAATTATAGAAAACTAGCTGAGCCGGCTAACTTTGTCTCGCCAAAAATTGATCTATTTTCTGATTCAATTTGTTACGACCACAATTTATCTAGAAAACAATATTTTTTACAACTTTGTTTTTTATTTAAAGACGGTCAAATTGCAAATTTTACTAAAAACCATTCCCTCAAAATAATTGAGTTTTGATTTTCAAAGCATTTCAATTTCATCATAACAAATCTAGACCAACATTTGAAAAGGGCGTAACAGCCAAAATTTATTCCTTGTGATTCTTCGTCTACATATATAGCTATATATGTGGACGAAGTATTAGAAGGAATAAATTTTGGCTGTTACGCCCTTTTCAAATGTTGGTCTAGAAATTTCCTCGTAAAAGAATAAGAAAACAAATATAAATTAGCAAAAAAATGGGCTGTCCATTCTTGAGTGATCGTGGTCGTACAAATGCCAACTTTGTTTTATATATATATAAGAAGAAGATTGTCGGACTTCAATAGAATGATTGTATTAGATTCTTGCCAATTTGTATGTGCCAAAATGTTATACAAATTTTGCGAGGTTCTCATATATAACTGTATTAAAATATGCCATCCCCTGTTTTAGTGCATGAATTCAAGGCGACATTTATAGACCACGTGATTATATTATGGGATGGGAAAGAAAACAAGACGTGGAGTTGAGTTGATTCCAGTACAAAACAGAAAAAATGCAAAAAGGATCAAAATTAAATTTTTCTTGGATGGGATTCCAAATGATTACCTCTTACACATTTTCTGAAATTCTTTCACATACTGCACATATGTATATGTACGTGCATGCATAGTGCATAAATACACAACGAATTTGAAAATATTGTCAATAATGACCATATAAGATCATTTCCTTTTGCTAAATAGCAAACTTCCTGTGTCCTTAATTCACGACTGAAAGCTTTTAAAATAAAATCGAATTCTACATTCATCGGATAGGCAATTCATCACAAATATTCATAATGCTCACGTGTTGCATGAACACACATTTGTCCACAATCAAAAACCAATACTGTGGTCAAGCACAAACACCTAATATTTACGATTCAACCGAAATGCACCTGGCACATCCCCAAAGAAAATCAACCTATCGATGATTACTCGATAACTCCCGTTATGGTTTTATAGTGCCTTCAATATTTGTTATAAAGGCGTTCCGGATGTACGTAACAGACTGACAGCAGATGTTATCAGTTATCGTCTCGGTTTGATTCCGAACTATGTATCATAAACTGTATGTATATCACCTTAATAATCGGATGATCACCGTGAATTATATTATTGCTAAACTTTGATGGCTAACGTGGACCCCCGATAATTTGAACGGTACCTCATTCATATTTTTATTTATTTATTATTTATTCAGACTAAGGCCGTAGGGGCCTGTGAGGTATATAAGAGTCTTCTCTATTCGGCTCGGTCCATGGCTAGACGTCGCCAACCACGCAGTCTACGGAGGGTCCGCAAGACATCTTCCACCTGATCGATCCACCTTGCCCGCTGCGCACCACCCCCATTTTCACCGGGTTACTGTCCGACATTATGGCTACGTGCCCGGTCCACCACAGTCGTCCGATTTTCGCGGTGTGAACGATGGATGGTTCTCCCAGCAGCTCATGCAACTCATGGTTCATTCGCCTCCTGCACGTACCGTCCGCCATCTGCACCCCACCATAGATGGTACGCAGCACTTTCCTTTCGAAAACTCCATGTTCGCGTTGGTTCTCCACGAGCAACACGGTGAACTCTATTCGATCGGACGGATCGTCTTGCGGAGTCCAAAGTACGTACGATTTCCAGCCACTATGCGTCTCCGAATTTCTCTGCTGGTATCCTTTTCGGCAGTCACCAGTGAGCCCAAGTACACAAATTCTTCAACCACCTCAATTTCGTCACCACCGATGCAAACTCGCGGTGGGTGGCTCACATTGTCTTCTCTTGAACTTTTTCCTATCATGTACTTCGTCTTTGACGTATTGATGACTAGTCTGATCCGCTTAGCTTCCCTCTTTAGTCTGATGTAAGCTTCCTCCATTTTCTCAAAATTACGTGCCGTAATATCTATGTCGTCGGCGAAGCCAAATAGCTGGACGGACTTATTGAAAATTGTATCACTCGTGGGCTGCAAAATGGTGGGTTGACATCAAGGAAGGAAGCGCCCAGCAGAGCTCTGGTCCCCACAAGTTCCTATCTCACGCTTCCACGGGTCGTCCGATGACAAAAGACCGCCAGCTAAGGGTTGTTTACTTAGCTGGTAGTGCAGCCTAGGAACTGTTGTCTTTCTGACATCAGATAGAGTGATAAGGTACGCCTTGAGCGTCTGTTCACCAGGAGGTACGGCTCAAACAGCGACTCTACGACACTACCCATAATTCCATTACCCCGAAGGCCACTACCCCGAACGCCACAACCCCGAATGAGTCACTACCCCGAATGCCATTACCCATAATGGGACACTACCCCGAATGAGCCAGTACCCCGAATTAGTCATTATTTCAAGTTTATACTTCATTTCAATGAAAAAAAATGTTACTCAATAAAAGATTATTCATATGAATGAACATTAATTGGAACCGGGACTGTTTCAATACAGTATAGTACTAAGTATTCTCACTCCGTAAGGTCCCGTTCGACTTCATATGGCACCCTTCAAGAGTCCTGCAGGGTATGGGAAGATTATACAGCACATTCTCATGCACAATGCAGAGAGTTGGAGGCTTTTGCGGACCACATCAGCATGGCTACAAGGGCAACTAGATTGAAGTAAGGCTGTAGTAAAAGTAACGGATTCTGGATGAAGCGTGGTCTAAATCTAAGAATCGACGAGTGGGTGAATGAGTGAGTAAGAATGAGCGAGCAAGAGTTAATGAGTGAGTAAGAGTGAGTGAATGAGTAATAGAGCATGTATGAGTGAGTAAAAGTGAGTGAGTGAGTGAGAGTGAGTGAGTTTATAAAGGTAAGTGAGTGTATAAGAATGAGTGAGTGAGTGAGTAAAAGGAAGTGAGAGAGTAAGTGAGCAAAAGTGAGTACATGAGTAAAATTGAGTGAACTTGTGTTGACTTGAAAAAGGCATCATCTCTGTTCGCCTTCTACCGTGCTGACGCGTTACTTTTAAAAAGGCATTATTTCCTCTGTGTGCATAATCCCGGTATAAGCACGTTCATTTAAAGAATGTATCATCTCCTATGTCTGCCTTATTCCGGGAAAACGTGTCCATTTAAAGAAGGCATCATCTCCTCTATCTGCCTTATACCGGGCAAACGCGTGCTATTAAAAAAGGTGCTTTTATTCCATTTCGTAGAATAGCAGTTTTCCATGTCATAATGACAGGAATGACAGTTAAAGTTAATTAGAAGAAATATCGAAACTGTTGGTTAAACAGAATCTGTAATGCATTTATCTAAGCATCTCTATTTTTTTTATTCTTTGCAAAGATTGTTCTTTTGCGATATCTGTTGGTGTTAAACATAATAAAAGAATACTACAGATTCCAAACGTTTTCGGGGTAATTGCCTTTCGGGGTAATGGATTTCGGGGTAGTGTCCCATTCGGGATGATGGTTTTCGGGGTACTGTCCCATTCGGGGTAGTGGCCTTGGTGTTAATGGCGTTCGGGGTACTGGCATTCGGGGTAGTGGGGTGGAGCCCAAACGGCTCCACCCCACTACCCCGAATGCCAGTACCCCGAATGCCAGTACCCCGAATGCCATTACCCCGAAGGCCACTACCCCGAATGGGACAGTACCCCGAAAGCCATCACCCCGAATGGGACACTACCCCGAAATCCATTACCCCGAAAGGCAATTACCCCGAAAACATTTAGAATCTGTAGTATTCTATTATTATGTTTAACACCAACAGATATCGATGAATCGCAACAGTTTTTAACCAACAGTTTTGATTTTTCTTCTAATTAGCTTTAATTGTCATTCCTGTCATTATGGCCTGGAAAAGTACTATTCTACGAAATGGAGTAAGAGATCCTTTTTTCCAACAGAACACGTTTTACCGGTATAAGGTAAACAGAGGAGATGATGCCTTGTTTAAATGAACGAGTTTGCCCGCTATAAGGCAGACAGAGGAGATGATGCCTTCCTTAAATGGACGCGTTTGCCCGGTATGAGGCAGACAGAGGAGATGATGCCTTCTTTAAATGGACGCGTTTGCCCGGTATAAGGCAGAGAGAGGAGATGACGCCTTCTTGAAATGGACGCATTCGCCCGGTATAAGGCAGACAGAGGAGATGATGCCTTCTTTAAATGGACGGGTTTGCCCGGTATGAGGCAGACAGAGGAGAGGATGTCTTCTTTAAATGGACGCGTTTGCCCGGTATAAGGCAGACAGAGGAGATGATGCCTTCTTCAAATGGACGGGTTTGCCCGGTTTAAGACAGACAGAGGAGAGGATGCCTTCTTTAAATGGACGGGTTTGCCCGGTTTAAGACAGACAGAGAAGATAATACCTCCTTTTAATGAACGTGCTTATACCTCGATAAGGCACACAGAGGAAATACTGCCTTTTTAAAAGTAACGTCTGATCGATAGAAGGCGAAACGAGATGATGCCTTCTTTAGGTCAACGCAACTTCCCGAAAACAAACAAGATCTCCCTTTCTCTCACTCTCATACACAAACCCCCTTACTCACTCACTTCCTCTGTCTCACTAATTATTACTCATTCACCCACTCTCATTTATTCACCCACTCTTACTTACTTAACTACTCTTACTCACTCATCCACTTTTACTCACTCATTTACTCTCAATCATTCGCTCTCTCTTTCTCGCTCACTCTTACTCACTCACTCTTACTCGATTACTCTTACTCGCTCGCTCACTAGCTTTTATTCGCTCACTAACTCTTATTCACTAACTTAATCACTCACTCACTCTTACTCACCCATTCACCCCCTCGTCGATTCTGAGATTTTGACCACGCTTCAACCAGAATCCGTTGCTTTTACTACAGCGATCAAGGAACAACTTCTACCTTGTTGCCTTAGTAGCCATGCTGACGTGGACCGCAGTTGCCTTCAACTCTCTGCAATTAATTGCATATTATTCAGCAACTCGGCCGTACGAAAACCATTTTTTTGTTAAATATCTTGGCTGTGCATATGCACAGCATATGTTTCGAAATGGACAAATTGATATGAAATTTGCGAAAAAGAATCCACGTGTCTTGGAGGGACTCGAACCCTCAACCTCCTACCTCAACTCTCTGCATTGTGCATGAAAACGTGCTGCATAATCTCCCCCTGCCATTCAGGAATCTTGAAGAGTGCCATACGAAGTGGAACGGGATCGTACGGAGTAAGAATACTTAGTTCCATAGTGCATTGAAACAATTTCAGTTCCAATTATTGTTCATTCATATGAATTATGAATAAACTTTTGTTGAGTAACATTTTTTTCATTGAAATAAAGTATAAACTTGAAATAATGACTAATTCGGGGTACTGGCTCATTCGGGGTAGTGTCCCATTAGGGGTAATGGCATTCGGGGTAGTGACTCATTCGGGGTTGTGGCGTTCGGGGTAGTGGCCTTCGGGGTAATGGCATTATGGGTAAAGGAATTATGGGTAGTGTCGTAGAGTCAGCCCAAACAGCGTCTGCCTGGTACCCAGCGGCTGATTAATGAAATGCTTTATCGCGTCAGCTATACCTAAGGTGGCAGCTCCACCAGCGCGATGTAGGTAACGCGACCTCGGTAAGGTAGCTTACTGAATACTCTCAAACACCACGAAAAATGGAGATAGAAGAAAAAGAGAACGTTATTTTTGGCAACCGACCCGGCAACGAAATAAGGACTATGATTGGAAACTCGGTACCTGGAATATAAGCACCCTAAATGAACCTGGACGAGTGAGCCTTCTGGCTCGTGAACTGCAGAAGGTTGGAGTGAGCATGGCCGCTGTTCAAGAAGTCCGATGACTTAGATCCGGAAAACGAGAATTCCCAGCCGTGAATCCCACGACCAACACTGCATTTAAATATAATATCTATCTCAGCGGCGGCGAAAAGCAGAGCATGAAGTTGGTTTCGTACTGATGGGCAAGCAGATGAAGCGAGTGATGCGGTGGAAACCCATTAGCGAACGAATCTGTGTGTTGAGGATACGGGGCAAATTCTTCTATTACAGCCTAATCAACGTTTACGCACCGACAAACGATAAATCCGACGACGTGAAGGACACGTTTTATGAATGTCTTGATAAAGCCTAGGGAGAGTGCCCAAAGCATGACGTGAATTGTTATCGGAGACGCTAACGCTCAGGTCGGTAGAGGGGACTTTTTCCGTCCCATAATCGGTAGGGAGAGCCTTCACTCCTTTACCAATGACAACGGCCTACGGCTAATGAATTTCGATGCTGCCAGAGGGATGGCCATCAGTAGCACCTACTTTTCACGAAAGAATATCCGAAAGCACACCTGGAGACACCCAAATGGATGTTGGTGTCAGGTACCCGATCGAATAGAGATCGGTACAAGGAAGCAAGAGCAGCCGAAAATCGAACCCATCGCAGGAAGAAGAAAGAATATGAAGAACAAGTGATTAGCGAGGCGCAGGAAAAAATGGAGCAGAATGATATACGGAGGTTTTATAAGTCTGTCAATGGCGTGCGGAGAAAAACAGCGCCATCTCCCGTCATGTGCAACGACCAAGAAGGAAATATGCTGACAGATAAAACCGCAGTGGCTGCCAGGTGGAGGCAACACTTTGAGACTTTGTTGAATAGTGGAAGTGACGGAGCATCGGTGAACAGAATAAATATTAGCGTCGATGGACAAGCTGTGGAGTCGTCTACACTAGATGAGGTTAAAAAAGCTGAAAAACAGAAATGCTGCGGGGAAGGACCAACTCCCGGCTGAACTTCTCGAACATGGCAGTGAGCAGCTTTATGAAGTTCTGCACCATATTATGTCGAAAATATGGGAAGACGATGAAATGCCTGCTAGCTGGTTGGACGGCCTAGTTTCCCCTCTCTTTAAGAAAGGGCACAGACTGGAGTGCGCCAATTACCGAAGAATAACCTTCCTTAATTCGGCGTACAAAATTATGTCCCGTATTCTGTTCAACAGATTGAGACCGCTTGAAGAGTCCTTCGTCGGCGAATACCAAGCAGGTTTTCGTGAGGGCCGATCAACGACGGATCAAATGTTTACCCTGAGACAAATCCTTGATAAATTCCGGGAGTACAACTTGCAGACACACCATTTTTTATCAAGGCTGCGTACGATTCAGTGAAACGGAATGAATTATGGCAAATTATGGTTGAACATGGTTTTCCGGCGAAACTGATACGACTGATTCGTATAATGTTGGACGGATCAAAATCAAGTGTAACAGTTGCGGATGAAATATCGACGTCATTTGTTACCTTAGATGGATTGAAGCAGGGTAATGCACTCTCGAATCTACTGTTCAATATAGCGCTCGAAGGAGCGATTAAGAGAGCTAGTGTGCAAAGAAGTGGTACCATTATCACAAGATCGCATATGCTCCTGGGATTTGCGAACGATATAGATATTATCGGGATTGATCGCCGTGCCGTGGAAGAGGCTTTTGTGCCTTTTGAGAGGGAGACAGAGAGGATTGGACTCACGATCAATACCAGCACAACGAAGTGCATGGTCGCTGGCAATCAACGTGTGGTCATTAGTGGTGGTGGTAGCGAAGTGGTGCTGGATGGTGAAAAATTTGAAGTGGTAAAAGAATTTGTGTATCTTGGAACATCAGTGACGTGCGATAATGAGGTTACCCACGAGGTGAAAAGGTGTATTGCAGCTGCAAATAGGGCTTATTACGGACTTCGTAACCAGCTCAAATTCCGTAGTCAGCAAAAGAAGACAAACTTCGCGCTGTATACTATTCTGATTCTTCCGGCGGCTTTATACGGCCATGAAAGATGGACGTTAAAGAAGGCTGATCGGAGAACTTTCGGAGTGTTTGAGCGTAAGGTGCTTGCGGACAATACTCGGCGGTAAAAAGGAGAACGGTATTTGGCGGCGGCACGAGTTGCATGAATCACGAGTTGTACCAGGTCCATAAAGGGCTGGATATAATTAAGCTTATATGACTACGATGGGCTGGACACGTTGTTCGCATGCCGGAAGAACGTCAAGGCCGCGTACACGATGGCTTTTTGCAGTTAAAGAGGACCTGGTGCTCAATGTTCAGGGCGACTGGAAGCGATTGGCCCAGGATCGAGTCCAGTGGAGAAGAATTCTCCATTTGGCGTAGGTTCATCGAAGAGTTGTAGCCCATCAAGTATCAAGTAAGTACCAACATGAATATATGAAAAAATAATAACATGAAAATATAAAAAAAATATATAGAAAAATAAAAATATAAAAGTATGAAGATATGTAAATTAGAAAATATGAAATATGAAAGAATAAAAATATAAAAATACAAAAATATGGAAACATAATTAAGAGTATGAAATGTGAAAAAAATACGAAAATATATTACATGTAAGTGAAAAATATGAAATATGAAAATGTAAGAATATTAAAACATTAAAGTACGAAAGTATGATAACGTGAAAATAGAAAAATATGAATACATGGAAATGTAAAAATAGGGAAAAAATTAAAAAATATACACGAAAATATGAGAAAAAATAAATTCGGTGTACTTCGTAAATGGAACACTAGTGATATTCATGATTCCTTTCAAATCTGTGTCCAGATTGTTACCAGAAATCAACGTAGGTGTAGTCTTTTATTTAAATCTGAAGCTCTTAGCTTAGCTTAATGGACCGCCCGTAGTTGCTCTACCCCATTATGACCAGATCAGCTTTTATTGCACAGAAAGCCAACAGATGCTTGTTTGGGGCTAGCACTCATCTTTAATGTACAAGTACTGAATAATCTCAATTGTTTCGTCACACTTGCGCCTGCCATGTCAGAATGCAAAATGCAGCAAGCCGTATTTACCTCTGCACTTGTCACGACTCACGAGTTCATGCGGAATTTCTTATTGGATGTTGGGGTTAAGTTCTAAGCCATAGGTTTGTTTTGATTAACGGTTTGCCAATGCGGAGGAAAGAAAGGATGATAGATAATTATATCTAAATCCCAATTGTTTCCAGAAACGAACTTTATCGCCCATTTCCAATTCTAACAGCTACTGTTCTAGTTCAGTTCAGCGGTTCTCAAACTTTTTCTTTAGAGGTACCCCTTGGAGCTTTGGCATTAATTGAGGTACTCCTTTTTTGTGTGAATGAAAATAAGCGTAACATATACTGCCATGAATCGCAAGTCAGTCCCATCTGTACATGGATTCCATATACAGATAGGACTGACTTGCGATTCACGGCAGTAAAAGAGATATAAAAAATAGACCTTAAAACTTACGGCTCTCCATTAAATTGGCTCACATTTTCATTATTCCGTGAAACTTCTCAATACAAATTTAGTTTAAACATCAAGCTTCCTACAGGACTTTTGTTACTTTTATTAGGGGAAAAGACGGCTTTGGCATTTTTTGTTCTATTATAGACAGGGGTTTTTTTTCGACCAAATTTTATGAAATTTGGCCACAATATTCTTTGATATGCAAAGAATGATTAGGCCAAATTTGAGCCTAGTCAGTCATAAAAAACCCCCCTGCCAATAATAGAACAAAACCTGCCAAAGCCGTCTTTCCCCCTATTTAAGAGCTTCTTTAAAGTAGGCTTTCGCGACTCTTGAAAGGAGGCTTCACAGTCCGTCTCTAAACATAATAGTAGGACATCCTTACTGGTGACGATCTCAGTTGTCCGAAATGAAAAGATCCGGCACTACCCGAGCAGGAAAAAATAACTCAATAATATCTCATTCTGTTATTGCTACCCATCTCTGTTATGAGCTAGCCTTGCATTAATATCCTAAATTCCTTAGGCATAACATGCTTAGGTATTTCATTAATACGAATAATAATGTGTGATGCGTTTGGTATTGAAATATGTACCTGAATACCTACCTGTTATGCCTAAGGAATTTTGCATATTAATTTTTGGTATTTAATTTCTGTTATCGAGGTCGTCGTCGTCACTCCTGCTCAGGTAGCGTTAAAAATTACGGCATTCGTTCCATTCGTGCCACCCTCACTGTACTTTCCGCGGTTTGAGTCGGGACAACAGCCCATAACGGTCTTGACCGTGTGAATACCCTGCACGGAAGTAATGCCAACAGCAACGAAGGAGCGAGAGATATTTCGATTCTTCGTGAGAGTGAAAAATAAAGTAGTTAAAGTACTGAAAAAAATTATAAAACCACCTTGTCGAGGTCTTTTGGGTCTTCTTGTAATACGGACTGCGAAGATAGTCGTAGTGCACGCCGTATCAGTGAAAAAGTACAAGCCAAAGTTGACAAAAAATATTTGCATGTGATTCATCCCGGCCGGCTGGAAGTCCATAACACCACCATCGGTCGCTAGCCGTCATCGTGCGAAATCGGAAGCGGAGTCGCCAATTTGCTTGACGAACGTTAGACCACTACCGTTCCATGACCACCATCATACTCTCCCAGTCGCTGGCTCTTGAAAGAAGGCTTCCGAACCTCTTGAAAGGTTGCTTTCGAACCTCTCGAAAAGAGGCTTCCGAGCCACTTGAAAAGAGGCTTCCAAGCCTCTTAAAAGGAGGGTTCCGAGCCTTTTGAAAGAAGGCTTTCGAGCTGCTTGCAAGGAGGCTTCTGAGAAGCGCAGAAGGAGGCTAACAATCCTCTTGCAATAAAGCAACTGACTTTTTCGAACATGCCTCTCAAATGCTGGCTCCAGATCCTTTAGACTCCAGATTTAATTTCAGAAGCATGATTTTAAAATATCATTCATCATGCACAGCCGAAGGGCATTATTCAATTTGCTTTAATTTACTGATCGCCATGCATATTATGTACAAAACAAAGTTTTGAGGAAAAAAATCCAATTGTCAAGCCTTATTAATAAGATTGAAGAATAATTGTAATACATCCACCATTACGCAGTTTTGTCCGAGGTTGCCCTTTAGGCCAGCGTAGGTACCCCCAGGGGTACATGTACCCCAGGGGTAAAACCGCTGGTCTAGTCTAGACGACGGACGGACGGTACTAATAACGGTATCAAGTCCATTTTCAGTTGTAGTGATTGGTAGAACATGACAAATATAGGAAAAGATACAAAGTAGGAAAGTTGAACGGGCCTGGGATTGAACCCTCGACCTCCTGCGTATGAAGGAGAAATGGTAACCATATGACTACCAAGCCCGTCTTTGTAGTCCTTAATATCAATCTAAAAGACAAAAATAACTGACTTATCGACACCCTTCTAAGTACCAAGGAGTTGGATATTGGGGCAGGATACGTATTCCGTTGGGTCAGGATTTGCCTGTAGCTGACAACTTGACCGGTAGACACACCACGTTACGGGTAACATATTTAGTAAAGGAAGTTTATTCCCATTTAATTGTCAATTAGCTATGAAGCCTGAATACAGGAATGAAAATCCTTGCTTCGTGTAATTCACTTCCAGGTTATTTGAGTGCCTTTCAGTTTTCAATGACTTCCTTGAGCTAATCACTTCCACACCTACTGCTGCAATTAATATAGGTCAACTGATGTTATTTTCTTTTAGGTATTAGCCGAAGAAGCCGGTTGATGTCTCCACGATGATGGTGCAGATATAAATCCCGCTCCATGGCTATGAAATATGTAGGAGTGAACGAAGTGTGGGTTGCAAACAGGCTTGCAAATTGATTTGATGCAGTACGATGCTAAACTGGCTTCTGTAGAAAATATAAGTAAGTATATATATTTTTTCAACGCGATAATAAATTGCGAGCTATATGATCCTGACGGATTAAGGAGAAGAAACTGGAGTAGACAGTTCAGATTCCGTAATTACGCACGGAAGAAATTATTTTTCCGGTTTTAAGGTTTTCCCAAACACACGCGACTATCGCCGCGACTCTATCGCTAGATAGCTGCTTTCATTGTTCCGTTTACATTTCCATACCAACGGCGACAGTCGCGTTCCATGAAATCTAAAGTAATACCGTTTGGACTCAAACTCCGAACATGACTCATAATCCGAACACTGGCGTTTTAGAACCCCAACCACTGAAATTTTCAACTACAGAAGATGAAGAATGCAAGAGCTCGTGATCCTCTGGTGATCCTTTATTAATCCCCCGAATTAATAAATTATAAACTTGAAAGTGAAAGTTCGGAATATGAGTCTTGTTCGGGATTTGAGTCGAAACGGTATTTTCATGCCTACATATTTCATATCTACGAAAATGGATACCTCGTAACGTGCATGAGCAGGAAACCATACAAGACGGATGGGCACAAAAAAAAAGATTGTCTACATTTATGAACAGACAGTGCGAGGTGATAAAGCTTTGCAGCTGTACATCAACTTTTTCCATATTGTATTAGGTTAGTCTCTGCTGTTCCTTTCCTTGGGGAGAATGCAATCCGAGGTATATGGTTTCGCGTTCCATGGTTATATGCCCGGTTTCAAATAATCAATATTTGTATGTAATATGTTTGCTTACATAATATGCGTTCCAGCAATTATCAATCTAATTTTTACATTTAGCATTATTTCATCTTGAATGCACGCCACGCTGTTTGACAACAGCTGGCCAGCATAGTATTTGGGTTCGTTCAAGCATGAGTGTAAGCGGAAACGGAATTCATGTTTGTAAATGATCGGATCCACCTATTCGGAAGACTTCACTCGCATGCAGCAACAACTACTACGATATGAAAACTGAATAGCTGCACGCCTTGCGTGACGCTCGCTATTTGCCTCCGTTAATTGTTTGTTTATAAATTTTAATGCACCTTCAAGCTCGGCCTCAGCAATCTTACGCTGCATGTTGTGTGCGAAATAGTTGACTTACTTACACGCACTGCCCCTTTCTGCCACAATCCGTTTATGAAGCAATAAAAATGTGTGAATTCCCAACACTACGCTTGCTACGCTACGGTCTGTGTGTTGTAAAATTCCTTATTTCCGGATCGCCGATTGGACGATATTTGATGGCTGATATGGCCAGTCAGTCATTCAGTCACTTAGCCAGGCAAGAAAGAGTCAATACTTTTTCCAGGGCGTACCGTGGTGGATAAATAATCGGGTACGATTTTATTTTATATTATAGGGTTACGGATGATGTTCCCGGAATGGTCCAATTCCCGGCACAGGCTAAAAAACTCATGAATTTACGATGCAGATAGTGGGATTTGAACTTAAAGATGCGATTGCGGCTTTAGAGAGGTGTGCTGAAGCGCAGTAGCATGCCGGAAATACCTGCAGATGCCCTACTTAATTTAGTGTAGGTCAGCTATTTGCAGCTAGATCTGAAAAAATGTGTCGTTTAATCTAAATAATGTAAAAATTCAACGAAATAAAAGTTGGAGTCGTTGGAAGGAAATAAAAGAGGGTCTTTGGAATGTGTGCCTGATAGGATCTGAAACATTGAAATAGCTGTCCGAATTGCATCACCGTCCGGGGATCGCTTCACTACAGTAGCAACATTTGCACTGGTCTACTGCAATTCAAACAATCCAAGTGGAGCCTTTTCCTGGTTGGCTACAAAAATCACAACTTTCACTTTTTATATCTGCGCACATCTTGTGTTTTGCGACCGATACCGAACAAACGGTGAGTGCATTTGCTTTTCCATTTCCATGCAATGGTTTCGCCTAGGATCGGATTGGCTGCTATTTGTGGGTACAGTGCGGCATAAAACTGGTTACTCCAGACGGTCTCTTCCTAAGCGCAGTACCCATCTCGCGTCATGCATCGTCCGTGGTCTTAACTCACTTTTGATTAACTCTCTCGCACTGTAGATGCTGTGCCATTAGTTTTATGTACTCCTTAGCATGCTCTTAAATATTAAAAACAGCGGACTTCAGCAATCACTAGAAAATATAAAATATTTTTCGACAGTGGAGGTGAAAGGCGCTTTGTCAGAGTTATAAACAAACTGGGAAAATCCCGATTTGGATTATTGACTGACATTGAATGATCGATATATTGAAAGTAAATGGAAAAATAAAAACATATCCAGTTGAAATTTTAAAATATCAATTGTAAAATAAAATGAATTATATTTATAAAATCCACATAATTTCCCGTGCTAATTGGAAATAATATCCCTTGAAAATCCAGAAAAAAATCCCATGGGAATTTCATAGAAATTCAAACAATTTTTTCAACGAAGTCTTCCATACAATTTTGAAAGATTATAGTTGGAAAGCCGAAAAAAATGCCAATGAAAATTCGACATTAATTCCGATAAATTTTCAATTGTAAAATACAATTTGTCGTAAAAACTGAAAAGAACTTAACGAAAAAAATCATGAAAAATAGTTTGAAATTTAGGATACCATTTGAGAAAATTAGAGAACCATTTGGGCAGTACCCCCTATTCCCGTCCGCAACGTTCATTACTCGATCGCATTACAACCGAATAACTTGTTTTTTAGTTTCTTGGTTAGTTTCTGTCGATATCTAGTGATGTACAAAAAAAATCAAGCTATTCGGTTGGAACGCGGTCGAGTTATTAACGTTGCGGACGGGAAAAGGGGGTGCTGCCCAAATGGTCCCGCTCCCTATCCGATGGAAACTCGAATGAATCTGCTAAGACAATTTGTATGAATTTCCGATGAAAGTCGAATCAATTTCCAATGGAAATTGGAATCAATTTGAATGCAATTCCGATGATGTAAATCCGAATGAAATTCCGAAGAAAATTCAAATGAATTTCCGTTTGAATTTAGAATGAATTTCCCTCGGAAATTCGAATGAATTACCCTTGGAAATTCGAATGAATTACCCTTGGGAATTCGAATTTAAATGAATTTCCTTTGGGAAATCGAATTTGAATGAATTTCCCTTAACATTCGAATGAATTCCCGATGGAAACACGAATGAATTTGCGATGGAAGATTCAAAAGCATTTCGGATGGAAACTCGAATGATGTTTTTAGTGAAAATATGAACGAATTTCTGATGGACATTTGAATGAATTTAGAAATGGAAATTTAAATGCAATTCCTATGTAAATTCGAATGATATTCCGATGTAAATTTGAATGAATTTGCAATGAAAATTCTGAAAAATTTGCGATGGAAAAACGAGTAAATTTCCGATGAAATTTGAATGAATTTCCGATCGACATTCGAATGAATTTTCATACGAAAATCGATTGAATTTCCAATGGAAACACGAATGAATTCCTGATGAAAATTAAAATGCATTTCCGATGGAAATTCGAATGACTTTTGTGAAAATACGAACGAATTAATTTTTTTCTTTGGCTATCAGTAAAACATTGAATCTTGCCCTCCACAACCAGCACAGTGGATGAAGGGCTGTGGGACAGAAAATCAAAAGGGCAAAACCTCAATTGAACAAATTTTAAAAATCATCTATGCAATCCACCTGATTGAAACAAAATGTTGAATAATATGTTAAGAATATGCTTCTTAACTAAAATCTAGAGTCTACTGATTCGGAAGCCTCCATTTGATAGTCATGAAGGCTTTTTCCCGAAAAGCTCATTTGCTCGGAGGACTTTAAAGAGACTTTTAAGAGGGTTGTAAGCCTTTTTCAAGAGGTTTAGATGCCTCCATTCAAGAAGCCCGGAAGAAGAGGCTCGGAAACATTCTGTTAAGAGCCTCGGCAGCTCCTTTATAATGAGCCTTATTTTAAAAGATTCAGAAACTTCGCAGAGATTCGGAAGTCCCGAAAGCCTTCTTTTAAAAAAAATTCTATTAACTTTCTTTCTTTTTACTTTTTTCCTATTTTTAAAAGCCTCCCCTTTTAAAAAAGGCTCGCTCCTGTCGAGTGGTTCGGAAGCCTCATTTCAAAAGGTTCGAAGCCTCCCTTTAAGAGGCTCGGGATTATTCTTTCAAGAGGCTTGGAAGCGTTCATTCAAGATACTCCGAAGACTATATCTCAATATCTTCCACATAATGTACACACTTAGTTTTTATTTTTGCAGCTCAGCAAAAATCCACACAGCCGTGCGCCAGCAAAATAAAAAACTGATATTTCAGCAAAAATGGCGTTTTTTAGCTGATTTTCGGCAAAATATATGCCTATTTCAGCAATTTTGACAGAAATCTCGGCAAAAAACATGTTTACTGGGGCACAGCTGTGCGAATCTCGAAAAAAGTTCAACATTTTGCTGAGATCCCGGTAAAAAAAATAAGTATGTACATCTTCAAATATTAGTTTTCAGAACATTGTAAATTAATGTCAAAGCCGGGTGGTTTAATACCCGGAATATAGGCAAATAACTTTGATTGAACTCCGAAGATACTTTTTTGAGCTTTTGAGCCTTCCGATCCACTAAAAAGCCGCCATTCAAGAGGCTCGGAAGACTTAAAAGCATCTATTCCAGATACTACAAAGCCTCCTTTAAAGAGGCTCAAAAGCCGCCATTCAATTGGCTCGGAAGGCTCTTTTGAAGAGACTTGGAAGTCTCCCTTCAAGAGCTCGGAAATCTCCTATCATGAGGCTCAAAGGCGTCCTTTCAAGATATTCAGAAGCCTCCTTTCAATTGGCTCGGAAGCCTTTCATAAAAAGGCTCGGAAGCGTCCGTTCAAAAGGCTCTTAAGCCTTCTTTCAAGAGGCTCGGAAGCCTACTTCCAAGACCCTCGGAAGCCTCCCTCGAAAAAGCTTAGAAGCCTTATTTCAAGATACTCGGAAGCCTCTCTTCAAAGAGTTTGGAATTATTTTTCCAGATGGCTTGGAAACATATTTTCAAGCGGCTCAGAGGCGCCCTTTCAAGATGCTCAGAAACGTCCTTTTAAGTGGCTAGAAAACCGCCTTTTAATAGCGGAAGCCTTTCTAGAAGAGGCTCGGAAGGTTCTTTTCAAGAGGCGCGGAATCCTACTTTCAAGAGGCTCGGAAGCCTCATTTCAATACGGAGAACGGAAAATTTCAACAGTCAAAAAAGTTCTGTAAGCAGCTCGATATATGAACTCATTTTGGATTCAGAAGTTTCACGGAAAATGAAAATTCGAGTGAAGTTCATTGAGAGCCATATATTCCGTTAGTTTTCAGTTTCAACTTTCATATATCTTAAGACGTGCTATAATACGGTAGCCCTACATAACTGTCGTAATTTGGAAAAGTGACGTAACAGCCATTTTACAACATGCATGTTTTCCATTTTTCAGCTCGATGAGTATTACTCGTTAACATCATTTTTGGAAAATGGCGTATACGTAACTTTTTCAGATTACGGCAGATAAGAACCCCTACTTCGATAACGAGTTCGGCTTTACGAACAAAATATTTCTTTAGTTCAGGACCGTCACCTTTATCAGGTCATCCGGTCTTAACCTGATGTACTACCCGGCTCACTATAGGATCCCGTCTTGACTCAATTATAAGCTGCTTCCGTTTGACCAATGACTTCATCTCGGATTCCATATACTGCATAAACATAGCTTCTTCGTGGTCTTTAACTTCATCGTCACAGCATTGAACTGGTGCTCGAGACCAGAGTCTCTTAATTCTCGTGTATACATGGATGAGACAGTGTGCCATGAGCTACAAAATCTCACGTCGCATGGATTCAGTGCGACGAGAGAAGCTAGCACGCACATTAAATAACTGAGTGAGCGTGTCTCAATGTACGTCTCATGAGACTCATCTCATGCGCTAGGAATGCATAGCTGGCGTTACTTAGGCGACGATATTATTGAATGAAAATTTCCCGCCCAAGCTTTTTCACGCACCTCCGCTGTTGTTTGCAAAGGTTTGCCATGGCAAACAGCGCATGACTTGATCGCATTGAGATGTCTCAATGCGACTCACCAATGTTAATGTGAGGTACACAAGTTTCGTGAGACTCGCGTGCGTTAAATTTTATGTGCGCGTAGCAGTCGTTGCTCAATCTCATCCTTTTTTGTACGCGTGCATGATGTCTGCTCGAGACTAGAAATGCTACTTTATTGCTGACTCCTTTGATGTACTTGATCTTATATTCGTAATTAGCTAGAAAAAACAGCCCAACGTTGTAACTTGTTGAACGCCATATCCGGAATTCTCTTTCGCCCAATCAACGACACAAGCGGTTGATGATCCGTCAAAATTGTGAAGTTTCTTCCAAGAAAATAACTACTTCGTACCGCATAATAAACTTGCATAGGAAACACTTGTAAAAATACAGCTCCAATTCCTTTGCCAGACGCATCAGTAATTAAGATAATTGGCAATTCAGGATTATACGACACCAGCACATTATCCGAACACAACATCTGCTTTACAGATTCAAGGTGATTATACAACAAAGCCACAAATCGGCCATCTTGGAAACTACGTTTTTTTAGGCAATTTTCAAGAACATGGATTGAGATAACCATAACGCACATAGTGGTAACTGGTGATACAATCGTAGAATCATTTGCTTTCTTACGCTATACAACAGACTTCAGTTTCAGCATTGTATGAGAAACATTATGTCGTATTGTACCTAAGAGAGTGGAAAAACATGTGGTGAATTCATAATTCACCACGAGATTGATTGTATGATACCCCTAAGCAATTGGTATAAAGTGCTCAATATTGCCGAAATGTTCGTAATGAACTTCGAATAATACGTTACCATTCCGAGAAATTTTCTTAGAACTAATTCCTTCACCTTCGCTTAACTCTTTTAAGCGGTTTAAAGTTTAAGCGGAGGTGAAGAAATTGGCCCTTAGTGCTTTGACATTTTCTGGTCTTCGAACATCCATAATAGCACGAGCTTTTTCCGAATACTCATGTAGTCCATCACTATCAATAATGTGTCCCAGAAACTGCATTCTTTCCTTGAAAAACCCTGAATAATCCACCTAGCGGTGATGGTGCCTTTCTCGTGTATTATAAAACAAGAAAACACATAACAGTAACAAGAAAAGCACATAAGAAAGGTCAAAATTGCACTTTAGAAAGATAGTTTCAGTTATTTCCATCAATTTACATTCTTTTGCGTTCATTTGATTGCATTGCAGCAGCTTTAAAAAAAAAAATTCGATTTTATTTTTTTTTTCAAAAATGGGAGAAAAATAATGTTTTTTTAATAACTCCGGAACGCAATGAGCGATTCGGCTAATTTTCAATAGCAAATTTCCGCGTCGAATCGGACGCAAATCGGATAATGCTAAGTACGAAAAAGTGTGTTACACATTTTTTTGTACACACACATACATACATACATACACACATACAGACATCACCTCAATTGGTCGAGCTGAGTCGATTACTATGGGTCTCCGAGCCTTCTATCAAAAGTTCGGTTTTGGAGTGATCCTATAGCCTTTACGTATACTTAGTATACGCGAAAGGCAATACTCGCCCTTCTCACGATTTAGTCGAGATCCTGCTTCTATAATATATAATACTCCTATAATATTAAATACCCCCGATAAATTTTTGAGATGTTCGCTTACAATTGTACCAGATGCTAAAACGTCATCTAAGAAATTGATGCACCCTGGACAAGCCTGCAATAGGTTTTCCGCAATAGATCTTCTTGAAATATCGCACAGGCTATGGTTTAGTATCGAAGGGTAAACGGTTCACATAATATATTCCTTTATGAGTACTCCATGCCAACATTTTTCTCGATTCTTCTTTAAGCTCGCCGATTGTACGCTGATTGTACGCCGATTTTCAATCCAGTTTTGAAAATAGCTTCCCATTTTGCAATGCGTCAAACAAATCTTCCACAATAGGCATAGAGTATCGCATGTCCTCCAGAAACGGATTTACAGTTACTCGATAATTAACTTGTCTTTCTTTAAAACAGGAACTAACAGGGTTAAATAAGAATTAGCTTAGAGAAAATTCATTAATTACGTAACGCAGAAATTGGGCATTTTCAAACCACCCCACACTGGGGCAGCCCTGGTTCAAACATGGAATAAACCTCTCAGTCATTGGAATGATTAAATTAACCATGGCTGTCTTCAGCGTAGTTTCAATATACATCAATGCCGACATTTTGGCCAATATTCATCATTTTTAGCGATAATCGCATAAAAGTCCCATACGCCAAATTGGCCAAACGGCGTTTTTAAAGTGTGATTTCTTCAGAGAAGTTGCTTGTCAGTTAATTTTGATGAACCTTGGTAAAAATATCAAATTTCCAGAGCCTACTGTGATGATTTATTTGGTTATTTTGAAAAGAAGACCAAAAAATGAAATTTGATCAGTAATTGTACTTTTTCAACACTTTTACTATTGGATATTATTCAAAATCATAGATATTGGTAAAATACACGATTCGTGGCGTTGATCCAGTTAAAAAAAATGATTTTTGGCCATTAATCGTGGAAAAAAGGCTAATTTATGGTATTTTTCACATGTGCCGATTATGCGATGGGGCAGAGACGGGCAGCTGTTTCAATCGGCAATGGACAGAAAAATTCATGCCCTTTCAAACAAACACTTTCCAAAAGACATGATATTCGATGATGTTTTTCAAAATTAATTTTACTGAATGCCAGTACTGATGCTATAAAAAATACCTCCTAATGATTTTCGATTAGTTAGGAGGGTAAATAATTGAACAACATAGGCTCTGAAAATTCGAAATTTTTAGCAAGGTTCATCGAAATTAAGTGATAAGCAACTTCTTTGAAGAAATCACACTTTAAAAACGCTGTTTGGCTAATTTGTCGTTTGGGACTTTTATGCGCTTATCGCTAAAAATGATGAATATTGACCAAAATATCGGCATTAATGTATATTGAAACTTCGCTGAAGATACCTATGGTAAATTTCATCATTTTAATGGCTGAGAGGTTTATTCCATGTTTGAACCAGGGCTGCCCCAGTGTGGCACCCCTTTCCCCTATATCACACTTTTTTATGAAACATGTGAAAATTTTGTATGGATCGTCTAAGCGTTACGTAATTTGTGGACGCTCCCTTACGGGGAAGATGTGCTGTCGCGTGGTCTTTAGTAGATTACAGCGAGACAACCAATGGAGATAGTAAACTATAGAGGACGATTGTCGCTGCGGCTTTGTTCTGGCAGGCGTGGCAGGCGCTAGTATGACCTAACAAATGAGATCACCAATACTTGTACATTGAAGATGAGTGCTAGTCCCAAGCAAACATCTGTTGTTTCTCTGTGCAAGAACATTTCAAACCCCCCTCCCCCCTTAAACACACTTTTTGTATGAAGCATATGAAAACTTTGTATGGATCGTCATACTTCACCTAATCCACCTAATAAGAGATACGTAATTTGTGGACGTTCCCATGTATTACCAACAAAAGATTTATGGTAATTTGGTGGAAATTTTAAGGAATTTCCAATGGAAATTGGATTGAATTTCAGAAGAAATTGAAATGAATTTTTATTGGAATTTTGAATAAATTCCCGGTTTTTAGGATAAAATTCCAATGCATTTCTGGCGGAATTCGAAAAAAAAAAATTATAAAGTTCAATCAAATTAGTTTCCGATGAAAATTCGAATGAACTTTTGTTGGAAGTTCGAATGAATTTTCGATGGAAAGACAAATAAATTTCCTATGGGAATCGGATTAAATTTTCGCCGAGAATTCGATTGATTTCCCGCTGTAAGTTTGAATAAATTTTGTGTGATAATTTGAATGAATTTCAGCTAGAAAAAAAATGTATATTCGGTGGAAATTCGAATAAATATCGGGTGGAAATTCAAATGAATATCCGATGGATATTCGATGGCATTTCGTTACGCCGTAGGTGCCGTTACTCTTAAATTCATCGTCCTAACTACCGAGAATAAGAACAGGATCTATGAAAAACAATCTCTAAGAATACTGCGTAGAAAAGTAAGCACCTTTTAGCCAAAACACATGATATCGATGTGCAAACGATATTATATGTAACTGTCAAGTTCCTTGACTCAAGGACTATTGTAATTCTATTGTAGTGTTGTCTTACCGTGTCAAATAATATGTTCTGCTGAAATCCAGTTGGATAGATTTTATAATGACCTGTAAATAAAGAAATAAATGTTAGAATTAATATTGCGATTCACAATCCAGCTAAATGTTTTATTGTAGCATGTTGAAATTACAATTCTAAAATAGAAAGGTAGAAGTGGATAGACAAAATCTGAATAGGAATAGAGATAGGCAAATCAGTAAAACTGCTCACGGCGTGTATCTAATCGAGTGAGCATAATTAATTAAAACACATCTCACGTGCCTAAACTGAAGTTTTCGCAAAGCTAAAGCACATTTGAGGCACGTTTTAGGGGTTTATGAGATGAGCATCGCAAAAACGAAGCAAACGCAGAGAAAGTGTGAGAGCAACATACCCTTAAAATCGACCCGATGCGCAGACACTGTCCCGGATGAATCCGTGACTGGTATCGTATAGCAATAATTAATCTGACCAAAGCTTCGATAAAGCATTCAATGGCTTGTATTAAAAGAGATCTGACGCCATTGAAAAACGATAATATTTGAATGAATTCATGAAGTGCCTAGTTTACAATTAAATCTGTTAGTCAATTAGTTACCACTAATTTGTCCTAATTTTGCGGTTCAAACTTAGTGATCTTACCTCTGCACTTCAATAGTATGCACTGGTGTGAATTCCATCGTAATAACAGAATTTTGTGTGAGTCCGAAGCTTCCCATCTAAGTCGAAAGGGGTTCTATATTAGTCATCATTATTGCTCTTCTTTCTTCACTGGAGCCGCATCTACAACTGGTTATTGCCGCCTCGCAGCGTAGTACCTATTAATAAAACACTACCACAATTATTGAATTTAAGGATTTCAAGCCCGTCTCTACTTGAAAAAAAAAATTTGGGATTTGAAATTGCTTCAGCATGGTCTGCTTTGTAACCAGAAATTTTACCGCTGATCTACGGAAGGCTCCACATTAGTCACCATTGTTCCGCTGAAATGACCCCGCTCTACCACACCATATAAGAATGAGATCTAATTCATACCGTCGAAACTTGTCGAGAAACACTCGAACAGACATGTAAATTACTGCGATCGTTGTAGGGTGACTTAACTTTGGTTGAAACATATTTGAGCAGCATTGTGTTTATTTTTTTATATTTGCTGGCTAGTTGCTAGAGTGTTGTTCACGGAACCATACAACATTCAGAATCCTGTAACATCAGTTAGCACGAAAGCACAATTGACAGATACCTACCTCTAGTGATAAAACCGATAAAACGAAACAGTCTCACAGACATTGGTCCTAATACCGCTTCTGATACTATCATCCTAAAACATAAAGCTCTCCAGTTTCACTCTCAAACCAACAGAAGCCCACAACAACGTTCAATAACTGTAATTACAAGTTTCTCTTTCACCGCAGTGCACTTTAGCATCATTTACCCTCCGCGTATTATTACTGTTCCGTTCGCATCATCCCGCAACTTTTCTTCGGTAGGTAATATGCATGCAGCCAGCCAGTATATGCGATCCGGTTCGCGGTTCGATCCGATCCGAACGTGAGCGTAAAATGCAAAGTAGGTAGGCGTCCGGCGGCCACTAAAGCAGATAAACTTTCACGCTTACTGTGGTTCATGTGCTTTGTTTGTCCAGAATCAGCGTTAGCTTGCTAACAAGCAAAAAATGGGAGGTAGCTACCTAACAGTTTTTTTTCATTCTTATGTGTAAAAACAATCTGTATGTAGATCAGCATACAACCTTTCTAAACATCTCTATCTCTGTAATTGAAAATTTATTCTATTTTGAATTAACACAAATGAAGAATGCACATAGAAGCTCAACAACAGGCGAGTACTTTGACCGTTCAACATCCGGCGAATTATCCTATTCCGGAGTACATAACGATTTAGTGCAACTGATTTTGATAACAAATCACTTCTAATATCAATTACTTGGTATTTAAACATTTATCCCCAGAAATTATTCGCTAATCTGATACAAGAAAGCTTGTTACGTCTTGTTCAGTATTCTCAAAATGTGTTTGTTTACAAAATCAATAACGATGATTTTCTTCAGAAATCGAATATTTTGTGGAGAACATTTTGGGAGACTACGGCGAAGAAGACCTTTGTGGTGTGGATCATTTTCTTCAAAGTAAGAAACGTAAATATGAATGGTCAATGCTTTCGTAATGCGATGCAAAAGTACGTCCAATTGAACAAAAACATAGTCCGAGTTAAGTTGCTTACCTTTCTCCTACAGCACGCTCGAATGACAACACTAAAACCTAGGTAGGTATCAGGCAATATGGAAGCGCAAATTGAGCTGTTTCGCAAGCTTCATGGCCGTGATGTGTAAAAATTGTCCCCTGAAGACCGAAAATAAATCAATTTTACGTGACGCGAACACGGCAAATAAACAATCTTGACGCCCATATTTGGTTTGGATCCACAGCCAGTCGGCACCTAGATTGAGGGCGGTTGTTTGTGGAGCGTTGCTGCAGCAGTCCGAATAAATCGGTTATGATTCTTCATGACCTCTCCTCTGGGTCGAATTGTCAATATCATGTCGGCTAGATGGAAGCTACTAGGCAATGAATGCAACCAGAGGGGAATTCCAATTCCATTCATTTTAGAGTAAGGGGCTCGACCTGCTTTTGTCGTGGCTGGCAATTGTTGTATGAAATAGGTCAGGATTTTCACGACAGTGGCTTTTAGGCTAGACTAGCTAGACTAGCTGCTGTATGGCTGACGTATTTTCCGAGATTTCTCTTTGAGCATCGTGTTTCAAGTTGAACCATGATTCCTAGCAATTATGTGCTCTAAGAGCAATTTTTTTAGCTGAGAGCTCTCTCAATTGATTCTGGTTAAGTGGATCGAAGGTTGCTTGAACGAATGGATTTGTTTAAGAGATTTGTATTTTTTGTAAACCGTAAACGGATTGAACATTCACCCATATTCTTGTTTACGGACGAATGATACTTTCGAACGAATGCGATTCGTTCGAACCGTTTCTCCATTTGATTTTGCTGACGTACACGAGAATGCACTTCAACTTTCGTTCGAAAGCGCGTTCGTACGTATATAAGAATATGGGTGATTATTATCAATGAAATATTTACGTCAGCTATGGTGCTTGATGCATTTAAATCCCGGATAGAGAATGCCAATCATATGATAGTCTGGCTTGAGAACCTCGCAAAAGAGTGAAAATTCTGGATTAACACTTAACTTTATAACAGCTATGCGGAAAAACGTAGTCCCCCTGTAACGCTAGGTAGACACAATTGCGTGGTGTGTTACGGTGAAAGATCTGCCAAGGTCACATTGCCAGCTACAGGCAAATCCTGACCCAACGAATACCTTCCCCAATATCCAACTCCGTGGTACTTATGAGGGTGTCGATGAGTCGGGGGCCTCTCGTTAAATAAGTACACCCGATTCTTTTTTTACACGGGGGATGCATTCCGTGTAAAAAAAAATTTCAGTTCAAAATTTGAAAATCCGTGTAAAAAAAGTTTTATGATTTCTCGACGAATCATGCAAAATGGAGCAACTTTACAAAAATTTTGTATGGGATTTTTTTTTACATGGCCGTGTAAAAAAAATCCGTGTAAAAACAGAATCGGGTGTACTACATAAACACTGATTTTCAATGATATGGAAATGCTAATATCATCTTCCAAACTTAGACGTACATGTTCATGATAGAATTAGAGGCGAAAGTATAGAATTGAGAGTTCCGTTAGGATACGGCAGGCATGAAGGATGTTTTTATAGAAGTCGATTTGAAAGCGAGCGGAGGGCAATATTTGTAACACAGAACAAAACACACACAAAATCATTAATTTAGTGTACTACCCTCCGTGGGGGCATCCATCAATTCAGCTGTTATTGGTCGACGGTACAGCAGCAGAGCCGAGATTTTTAGAGGGATTGGTGTGGTTTGAAAATAATCATTTTTTGCGGTATGTAATTTTTGAATAAACCCTTTTATGTCATAATATATTTTAAATACAGTCAACATAAAATAGAGAAAGAAAGGTATGGGTATGAAACGAACCAGATAGTCAAAAATTGCTGAAAATGATTGATTACCATTTGACAAAAAGAAGAAAAACATTTCCATTTTTTTTATAACGAGTTATGTTAGTTTTGATTTAACATCATAGTGCGACTTACCCATCAATCTTTCCCTCCCTGTTCCTAGAGTACCGTTTTCGAAGTTAGCTTCTGATTCTCCATAAACAGTGGATACCTTAGTCGTGAACCATTTAGGAGAATCCGTCAATCCACTCATTTGACAGGTTGGCACACTCCCTGTTGTATGCAAATCATGCATTGCTAGAGACGACGTGGTCGAATACAGTTGTAAAGATTTATGTAACTATTGTTCCCTTCTGCCCACAAATCATTGTCGCAAGCAAATTACTTTCCACTTAAACGATGCTTTTTCCACACAACGAAAACCTATAGTACGAGGCATTATTTTCGCGAAATCACTTAATTGGAGCACATCGAAACCAGATAAACGTTGCATCGTTCAAACTGTTCACACACCTTTATCGACTTCCTAGATTGAAAGTACGTTTTATCGCTTCTCGCGAAACAACCATCTCGACTCGACAGCTCGCTAAGTGACGTAGATGTAAATTTTACGACAGCCAGTCTTCCGCACTCATCGCACTGGAATGGAAATAGGAGCGATTAACAATCACTGGAGAAAGCACATTTACCAATAGGAAAGATGGTTCAAATTCAAATTTTCTCCTCGTAAACCGGAGGCCGGAGGAAGAGGTACTCATCTGGCCGCGAAGAGTCAGTAGTAGTTGGCAGAGCAGTTTAAGTTGTGCACAATTTTCGCTCCCACTAAACAACATTATTTTCATGGGTGAAACAACATTGTTGGAGGTTTGGTACTTAACAGATCGTCAATTGTTGGCGCTTTGGTTCCGGTGGTTAACAATGTGCGTCCCGCGGACCATATTAGACAGTTTTGTCTAAATGATTCTCGGGTTTAATATGCGACTTAAATGTTTGTTTTTGCAGCAACAAGAAATGAGCAGAAGCGTATTAGCAAAATAGGGACTAAGGTCAAAGCAGGCATTTTCGTCTTTTCGTCATAGTCTCGAAAACCAATAACTTAAACTCATCCGTACCAAATCATAGAGCGAGTGTAGGCGCTGTAGCCCTAGGATAGGATGTGACAACTCAATTGAGACTGCCTTGATGTTGCCTTGATGACGAGGTGGTCGCCAGCGCAGCCAAAGTAATTTGGTACAAAATCTTCCAAATATCGTGTATCAAACTTGATGTTTTTCTTTCCGTTCCATCCATTATTTATGTAAAAGAAGCGAAAGACTGACAGAGAGAAGTTTTCGCTAATGAAAATATGAGATCGAAAATGACGGAAAGGTGCAACCTTTACAACCCTTGAGAATAATTTATATGGCGTTTGCAGTTCAATATAAAAACATTTACGTATTTTGCTTAATATCAACGTTACAAACCCGCAACACGGCCAAACTAACAACATGCTGCCCTACGGAAAACGCGCCGCCACCAATCGAAGTAATCGATTGTCATTTTCAACCAATCAGCATCCGGTACGATTGTGTCAGATAATCGGTACGATTTTTACTGACTACTTGGCACATCCTATCCTAGCTGTAGCCTAGGCATAAGAAAAAAAAATGCTCGAAAATATAACCAACATTTCCAGGATGCTTTTCACTACTGGCTGTGCATGTCCTAAGACAAGACAAGACAAACTCATCCGTACCAAATCGTAAGCTCAGGAGAAACGTTCTGCTATAGATGGTTTTAACCCCTTCGACGATGGACGAAAAGGTCATCGATCAGATTGATTTTTCGAACTGGGCACCACCCACCGTGGCTGTTCCAAAAGTACTACGTGAAAGTCCTCACTTGCGCGGGTTATTCGACGGGGCTCAACGCGGTGCTGGAACCAAACAAATTCCCTTTACCAACCCCAGACGATATTTTCGCTAGACGATATTTTCGCTTTATTATAAGCTGGCCGGTAGCCAGATGCCATATTGCGCATCTACTTTCTACAACTCTTTCGTATGACAGTTTGCATGGTTTGCTCGTTAGTTTGCTGCGCAATGCCACCCCAGTATTTCAGCGTGCTGGATCTAACGGACGCCTATCTACAGATGGAGGTCGACAGGATACGCAGCAACGGCTAGCAGTAAACACCCACAAGAGGCTCTTCAAATACAACCAGCGTCCTCCGGGAGTAAAATCGGCTCCTGGGGCCTTCCAGAAGGTGATCGTTAACATGATTGGTGACCTGGAAGGGAAGAAATCTCTTCTCGACGACGACGTCATCGTTTTCGGATAAACTTGAGCAGAATACGACCGAAATCTGAATAATACTCCGCAACAAATCAAAGAGTTCGGCTTTCGACTCAAGCTCGAGAAGTGCAATTTCTGTGTGACAGAGGTCAAATACCAGGGGCACAACATCGGTCGCGACAGACTTCGCACGGATCCGGAAAAGGTAGCAGCAATCTACCAGAGCCTCCACCCAAGAATATCACCGAGCTACGTTCTTTCTTGGGTGCCGTAAATTACTATTCGAAGTTCATCAGGGAAATGCACCTACTGCATCAACCTTTGGACCAGCTACTCCGCAGTGGAGATATATCAGCTTCCACACTGATATTCTTCCTTCCCCCTTCATACGGGAGTTTGGCAGAAGGAAGGTCGTGCGATATGTGCCATCACAAATATTGCCCTCCGCTCGATTTTAAATCGACTTCTATAAAAACATTCTTCATGCCTGCCGTATCAATTCTATACTTTCGCCTCTAATTCTATCATGAACATGTACGTCCAAGTTTGGAAGATGATATTAGCATTTCTATATAATTGTAAATCGTTTAACTTCATGTAGGAGTAATATACTTAAATCATTAATTAGTACTCCTTAAGAACAAACAGCGGGATTGGGATTCGACCGACGAATATCGGTGTTTGTTCTGTTTGTTTATTCCTGCGTTTCAAGGAGCTGCTACAGTCGGACCTAATGCTTTTACATTACAACCCTCAACTACCGATTGTGATGGCGGCGGATGCTTCCAGTACACAGTGTTATATTTCGTCATTTTCACGATCGAAATTCAAAAACTCGAAAAGTGTTGATGTGTAAATTCCCCTAAAAATCATTCTCTTAACTTAAACTAACTATAATGATTTTTCACATTTTTCGTCTCTTCTACAAAGTTGTCAAACCAGTAAAATTACATGTTTTTGCTGAACATTGTAACTTTCTATCTCTTATAAAACAAAAGTTATTCAAATATTATGATTTTTCATAGGTTTACAAGTTTTTAACACAGCATTCGAGAAGACTCTTGTCGACAAAAGTTTTCAATGTCAGTATAAAAATGAAATAAGCGATTTTCAGCATATCGTGAAGAAATTTGCGACTTTTTGCAATTAAGGGAGTAATCACAAGTGGAGATACCTTTAAAAATATGTATAATTTAACGATAACTTTTGTTGTATGTGAGATGGAATGTTACAATGTTCAGCAAAAACATGTTTAACAACTTTGTAGAAGAGACGGAAAATGGGAAAAATCATTGGAAAGAGTTAGAATGAAAAATAAGATTTTAATGGGGTTTTTACATAAAACGACTTAAGTTTGTTATATATAAGAGATAGAAACTCGGGATGTTCAGCAAAGTTGCTCGTATTAACATTTGCTACAACTTTGCGGAAGACACTACGTGTCTATCTCATTATGGTGGAAAAATAATTTTCTCAACTCACGTTTAGGGGAATTAATCATCAAACTGTTTTTATCGAAAGATGCGCTTCTAAATATCTTGAAACTTCTGTGAACAAACCCTATATCCAAAATAAACACTTTTCGAGTTTTTGAATTTCGATCGTGAAAATGACGAAATAAAACATTGTGCAGTACAGGAATCGGTGCGCATATTCGTCATCGCTTTCCCGATGGCACAGAGAAGGTGATCCAACATGCGTCGAGATCATTGACACCGATGGAGCGCGATTACGGGCAAATAGACAAGAAAGCTCTGATTCTAGTCTATGTCGTTACGAAGTTCTACCGCATGCTCCTGGGACGACCGTTGAACCTAGAAACAGATCACCAACCTCTTCTTCGCATATTCGGCTCGACCAAGGGAAATCCAGCACACGCTGACCATGCTATGCTACGACTTCAAGGTAGAGTACATCAGGACAAGCAAGTTCGGATACGCGAATGTTCTTTGGCAGCGAAACCGGAGGACGACTACACAATTGCTTCGGTGAAGTTGGAGGAGATCTTTTCGCTATTTTGGAGGATTCAGTCGGGAACACCCCAGTCACATCCAAGATGATAGCGACGGCAACGAAACACGACAAAGTGCTAAAAGGGGTACTTCAGAGCATCGATTGCGGCTGTTCTGAAAAGATCATTTAAGACCATAAACCAAGACCATAAAAGTAGATATAGATTTGAAGACATCCTACAACCGGCAGGAGAGTCTAACAACAGTTCACGGCTGTATTCCTTTCGATGAGCTCATACGACTTCGTGGTTCCTCGACTCTACCAGAAGCAAGCGGATTCTTCAACGATTGCATCTCCTGATGCAATCGTTCGAATGAAATCTCTCGCCTGGAGTTTTGTGTCTTGGCCTGGTGTTTATGCACAAATCGAATCGTTTATGAAGCAGTGTAAGGATTGCACATATGTTATCAAGTTTCCAGGACACGTACGTCACTCCAGAAGCATAGTCTACTTCAACCGGACCATGGCAGCATCGGACTTTGGCCAAAGCAACGGCCTTTGGTTCCTAATAATTGTCTATGGGTTCTCTCGATGGATGGAGATCTACCCAACGAAAACTACTACGGCGAAAGCTACAATAAAGTTTCTTCTAAGCACTTTTGCACGGTTGGGGCTACCATCTTTTCGGACAACGCTTCCTAATACACTTGCGACGAATTGAAGTCGTACTGCAAGATGGGCGGCATTACACACCTGCTCACCGCACCCTACCATCCTCAATCCAATGGGCAGGGGGAGCGGTTTGTCGACTCCCAGAAGAGAGCATAAAAAATCAACAAGGGAGAGGAGAAGCTGGATGCCTTCCTAGTTACCTAACGTTCAGCATCGTGCGGAACCACCGGACAAAAGTCACCTAGTGAAATTATGTTCGGTAATCAGATGTGAACAACACTCGACCTACCTCAAAAGAATTTTGGGATTAAATCGGTGTAATAAGGATGGAAAATCATCAACAATCACCTGCCGGCAAAGACATTCCGAGTCTCTATCAGCGGAGCGAGCTCTAATGCGCACAACATCGTCGCAGGCGTTCCACAGGGCAGTATCCTCGGGCCCATACTTTTCAATCTGTTCACCTACGACATGCCGGCATTCTGTCTCTGTTCGTAGATGACACCTCCATCGTCTACAGGGGTAGAGTGATCAAAACGCTAGTGGCAAAACTCCAACGAGGCCTGGACAGAGTACCTTACCAGCTGGAAGATTTGTATCAACGCGGCGAAGACCCAGGTCATCATTTTCCCTACTCTAAATCCCCTAAACATGCTCCGCCTGAAAACTGTAAAATCATACTTAATGGCACGACTGTGGAATGGGGCAATGAAGCCGACTAACTTTGCTTGACTCTCGACCACAAGCTTATTTTCCGGCAACAGGTTGACAAGACGGAGACGACGGGTAACGTTTTGTTGAAACTACTGTACTCCTTGATCAACCGCCGGTCGTCATTGTCCCTGGAAAATAACCAAATCATCCTCCCTGTGATTGAATATGGCCTGCCGCTCTGGGAGAGTTTTGCTAAAACTCATCATCTGAAACTTCAACGAGTGCAAAACAAGTTCCTGAGGATGATCCTCACCACTCCTCCCAGGACAAGAACATCCGAGGAGTACCATTTGGTCGGGATAAAAACATTACATGAACGCTTTGGTAGGTGAAAAGAAAATTTAGGGTCCGTTGCTTACATTCGGACGAGGCAGTCATTAGGGCCCTTATATTGTCGGCGTAGCACCAAGTTAGAATTCGGAAGTCGGGACTTCCGAACCGAACTTTCTTCCGAAGTTTTATTTGTCAAACTAATTGATGCGTTGTTTAGCGCATCTTTAGGCTAATCCAGCGCACTACTTCCGAAGTTGGGAAAGTTGCCTGTATCTGGAGAAAAATCCAACTTCGGTATAAAAAGCGTTATAAATTTATTCCGGATAAAAAATAATCAGGCAGCCATTAGGGCGCTTAAAGTAGTTAGGATATCAAATTTAGTTCTAAGTCTTTCCAATTTAACATAGCCTTGCTCAGGCTACTCTGTAGAACAAACTCTCCCAGTAAATTACTTAGACCATACAAAAAATAAAAAATTCTAAAGATAAAGGGCCCTGTGGCCTGCTATTTCTTTTCGCCAAGATCTCAACATTTTTGTTTATTTTCGCGAGGTGGGTAACGCCGAGTTTCAGCAAACATGATTTTGGCCGAGATCTCAGTAAAAGTGACGTTTTCAGTTGCTGAGATTTAGTAGTAAACGAAGTTTTCTTCCGTAGTTCAGTTTTGAAATTTACTAAGCTACAACGGTGCCCAATTTTGCCGAGCTCAACATGGAAAAAGTTAATAAGAAGCAAGTTCAACATTCTGTTCTATTTTTAAAAAAATGAGCATGTGATTATGGGTGAAATTACGATCTAGACCTAGAGCATCCAAACTATCCTTGAGTTATGATCTCGATTTTAAATTGTTAAGAGTTGGATTAGCTCCTGTGGACTTCATCTTACCATTTATGGATACTATACAATACTATCCGAACTATCCTCAAGTGCAGATCTTGATGTTCTAATTAAAAAATCAACAAGAAGATGTCCCAACATCCGTATGAATTGGATTAGCTCCTTAGAATCCTTAGAATTATTTTAGATACCGTCAACTGGGGGGAAGATGATCATTGAGGTGAAGATGATCATTTGATGTGTCAGTCAAAAGGGCCAAATATTTTGATGAAACGGTAGTCAACAATATTCTCCGTTCAAGTAATGTTACCGCTAGGTAGAAATCCGAGTTTTTCGATTATAATCATGAAAATGAAAATGTATTTTGTGGAGTGTGTATCGATGGTACAGTGGTGTAGTAACCGCTTCCCGTTCCAGAGGTCACGAGTTCGAATCCGAGGGCTGGGCATTTTGAGAGATCCGAGTGTGCCATGGTTGTGAACGCACGTAATTTGGTTTGCGCGTCGGTTTGTCTCGTGTTTGGCATTTTGCAAGATTCGGCGGATAGTGAATCGGGCTACGCCACCCAGCCGATTCAGTGTTCTATTGATGGTGTTTTTTTCCTATTGTGTTTAATTGTGGATATTAATTACGATCGAGAAATGTATGAAACCCGAAGCGCGTGTGTAGTTTTCATATACAAATGGTGCACTAGCAAATTTAAAGTGCTGTTCCTACAGGCTTCGAACTGCAAGACGAACGATTAATTTGGTGAGCGTGTTTCATGTTGTTTTTCCTCTATTTTAAAGAGAGTGGTGGGATCGAAAGGGGTCGTAGGACGGACTTGTGCTGTTCCGTTCGGTTCCGCTACTTTATTGTGCCATTGGCGGATGCGTGTTTTGGCCTCGGCTTGACTCGACTTCAAGTAGGTACGAAGTCGAGTCGAGTGCGAGGCGCTGGAGGCGGCCTTGCTGTTGGGGTTGGGGTGCGTATCTGTCGGGGGTGCAGTGGGGTGGTGGAGTTGGATGGAGTAGTGCAGGCTCCTCTTATGACAAGTAAATACATTCCACTAAAATCTAAAAATAATTTTCGTATCGAGAGAGGTATTCTTTCTGTTTACTTTTTTTACTTCTACCACAACTAAAGTCTTTTCTCACAACACGCCAATAAATCCCATACTGCCCATGATTTCATAGTTGACGTATCAACCATTCGAAATCTCAGCGAATAAAATTTATTACGCGTTTACTAGGATAATTCAACTGCTGCAACATCGATACGTTGCTTGTTCCAAGGCTCATTTAAGTGCTTACGGGTTGAAATGTTTTAAATTTGCGATTTTCGTCCCTAAATTATTCGAAATACATGCGAAAGTGCAATTGTTGTTACGTCAACTATGGAATCATGGGCAGCATAACCTTTCAATTCTTCGATTCGTAGGTACAGTTGGGATAAAGTGCCTAATAGTGGACCCTCCAGCCATTTTTGCATTATTACAGCACAATGTAAACATTTTGTTATAAAATTCCATCGGTTGAACCTACATTACAGTCCTATGATTTGATTACATGGATTGGAAATGCTATGGAAAGTAAAATTAGATGACTTTTTACAATTCTATAAAAAAATAAACACGAGAGTGCCCATTATATGAATATTTTGGAGATCCATAATAAGGAAGAAGAACGTCCCGAAACGGTAGATAAAAATCAAATGAAGTGTCGACTATAGGAAGCAATTTCTTATCATGGACCCCCAGGGGGTCTACTATATTGCCGTGAATCGCATATCTGTCCCATCTTTGCTGGGTTTCCTATTCATATGGGACAAATATGCGATTCACGGCAGTATAGGGCGAACTCAGTCAGACTTTAATATGTTAATTTCAACGAATAACGTCGAGTATTTGAGTATCTTATGTATGTATCGTGAAGAGCTTGATATAAGATATCACAAAAAAAATATATATTTTGAAAATTTCCACTCATTATGCCAGGAAGAGCAAAATTTTGCTACTGTGGGGTCCACCATTGGGCATTTTACCCTAGATCAAAAGAAATCTTCTCTGTGGCTTTGAACAGTGAAGTGCTTATGGAACAATTAGCAAGATCTGTAACCAACACGTCATTTGGAATTGAGATAGTTGAAGATATTGATACATTATATCAAAATTCATTCATTCGTTGTTTCAAGGTATCAATTCTTCAACAAATACACACAATAGAAATACTAAATCGATTCATCTCGCTGCATGAATTTTGTCAAATTTTTAACCAACAATGTCAAACAATTACACATTCATCTTAACCGGTAATAATTATAGACCAAATAGAATACTGGAACATATTTATAACTTTTTTTCTACGCTATCTCTCTCAGGTTTCATTTTTCTCACCATCTATAGGTTTACTGCTCCTTAAATTAATCTCATGTACCCATATCAATCACCATCAAAAACAATGAATTAAAGCTCAAACTGTTTTGTTTTCCTCTAAATGGCTCTACATTTCAAGATTTTGGCCTGTTTTTCAACATATTAGTGTATGCATTGTACTTGTCACATAAGATACATTTATGCCCAGGGTGTCGAGAATGCTTTCCACCCGAAAACATGATAGACCGGGATCGACAATCGAACTTGCAATCTACGGAAAGGTTATTCCACGCATTTTCTCGCAATGCTTTTTTTCTTTTCCATAAAAAAACGACACATATTGCGACGAAATCGCTCATTTTACAAATATGTATGATTGATATGGGAACATGTTATTGTTCATGAACCCAATACTCTACATGTTTTATATATTATTTCATTTGATGTTTCTTCCTCTCCGCTTTACATTTCTTACGTAAGTAGTGTAAGCTGTAATCAAAGTATGATATCTATCATATGTTCTTGCAGTGCAAGAACAAGAAATGAGCTCATACTCGTTTCTATACTAAGTAAAACTGTATCTTAATGATTCTGTCCATGTTGTAGTAGTATCTGTATGTTTATTGTCCACAGTTTCATAGATCATATCACATACCATTGTGAATCCAGACCTATGTTACTTTAATCCTTACCCATCCTTACTAACAACGTCCAACTCCTGTGACATTCGTGGAGATGCAGAGGTGTTCTCGGTCTCTAGTAACAACGAATGTCACACACACACATTCCTTTCCTTCCCCGATGACCATAAGGACGTGGCCGGCGCCGTTATTGACTCTTTGAATAACAGAACTCTCGCATTGTGCACATTGATGATGTGAAACCATTCCCAGCCTCCATCTATTGGTTCCTTGTGCAACTTCGATCGTTCTGGTCAATCACGGAGTAGCAACTACGAATTGTATGGTCATCCTGCTCATGCTCATGCTCATATAATTATGAAAATGTATTTTGTGGAAGAAAGAGAGAGATAGTCATAAATGACGCTATTTTCGTTTCAAATATTGACTTCGTAGACTTCTTTACGTAGTAAATTCAACATTCATACAAATAACCTAGTGTATTTTGACTACTAGGTCATAATGATTTTAGTAGAGCTGTCTTGATCAACTTCACCCCAAACCAGATTACTCAAAAAAAAGTGTGATAACTTAATTTATTTTAATAAATGCGAACGCATTTCAGAAAACTAAAGTTGTTGATTATTGCAACGTATAAAACGTATAAACGTATAAACACACATTGTTATTGCATGTTTTGTCTTAAAAATGATCATCTTCCCCCCAGTTGACGGTACTCAGATACACTCCGAACTGTTTATTAGTACAGATCTCAACAAGAAAATATGCGACGTCCCCATCATTCTTATGGGTTGGATCATGATCCTGAAGTTGCAGCTCCCGATGTCATTACATCATTATAGATGCATTACAGTTTTCCTAAAACATCTATGAATTCCAAATTAATCGAAGTATGATTACATATATGTATGTATGTATCGAAGTATGATTGTGATCGGTGTATGATAGATAAATGACGTCCAATGGATTTCTTCAACTCAAAATTATTACCAATCCCAGGTGGAACGTTTTCTCAACAATACCGATAGAGATCCGAACTCAAGAATAGTTTGGAGTACCGCTGGTGTTTATAATAGCGAAATGATGCCCCATGAAGCTATTCCCCTTCAAAGGTATGGTCTAGGTCCCGAAGAACGTTTTAGTGTTGAGTGCACTAGTTTTGAGTACAACTATTATACTAGGAATACTGCGGCACGCTATTAATAGTGAAGTTCAATCCAAAAGTGTGATCAAGACAAGACAACGAAGTTTGCTTTGTTGACAATACCCGAACAGAACACATGTTGTACATAGATCACATTTAGCTTATGTGTGACCCGATTTAGTCACAATTAGGTTGCTGTAACCAGTTTCATTAGACTTGTGCTGCTTGGGTACGGACCTCCAATATATGAACTCAATAGTTTGCAATACGATAGATGTTTTGGGAATAAAGTGACATGTTTATAATAACGAAAGGATGTCTCATGGAGCTATTCCAACTCAAAAGCAAGGCCGACACCCCATAAATCGTTTTGTTGACCAAGATACGAACACGAGAAAGGTTTGAAATACTACTGATGTTTGGGGAAATCTTTGACATATTATTCAGAATACCGAAATAGTGTGTTGTGGAGCTATTTCAACTCAAAACTCCATTCAAAAATTAAAGATCTGAACTCAGGGATAGTTTGGAGTACCGTTGATATCCTGAGAATACTGTGACATGTTTATAATAGAGTATGGCCAGTATAAGTAGCCAGTAAAAATATACCTCATAGAACGTTTTGTTGACCATACAGATCTTCAATATCTGTACTCCAGAATAGTTTGCAGTACGGTAGTTGTCATGGGATTATTGTGGCATTTTTTTAATGACTAAATTATGTCCCATCAGGCTATTGTAATTCCAAAATATACCTTCAAGAACAGTTTGGAGTACCTCAGATGTCCTGGGAATACTGTGATATGTTCGTAATAGGAAATTGATGTCCCATGGAGCTATTCTTACTCAAATTACGACCAACACTACGTATAACGCTTTGTATATCATACAAACGGCCAAGATCGGAACTCAAGGATTGTTTGAATTATTGATTGAATTTTTATGCTCTGGTAATACTGAAATTTGTATAATAATTTTATTTTGTACTAAGGAGCTGTTCCAACTTCAAATTACAATCGAAACATACGAAACGCTTTGTTGGTCACGTAGAACATCAAGATCAATATTGAAGAAAGGTTTGCAAGGTCTAGAACATTCTAAACAAACATATTTGTCCACATACATCTATTTTTTAAGGTCATATCACTTTTAGAACTGGTATAATCAAAGCATATACTGAGATGAGGTTTGAAAAAATCCGGATACAATCCGTTAAACGTGCTTTATATTGTTCTTGACGATTCAGCTTTTATCATGTTATTAGTTTTATGTTAATAACCTATCGCTTGTTGACAATACACAACAAGATGCATATTGAGTTTTCAACATTGTAAAAAAACTGTATCACTTGAACGCAAACAAGGTGTAGGACTTAATTGATTACACTTATCACTGCTTTCTTCTTCATCGGCACAACTTCATTGGCAATCAATTTTTCCATTAGCTTACGGAAAAGTTTTGCAAATGAAGAGTAGCAGGTTGAGGTCAGGGCTTGAATGAATATTAATCTCTGACTAATTTCATTCGTTGTTTCATATCTTTGGCTGAAACAAACGTGCCCCATATATTATGATAGGTTGAAGACCACTGAACAACACGCTACGAAACTGCTTTGTTTGCCTAAAAGACAGGTAGGTCAGGCCCCATTTCAGCCAAAACGTAAACGATGTGCCGCAATGGACGAGCGATTAAACGTGCTGATTGATGGTTTATAATGTGGGAAAGGCATCTGGCTGCACCTAGCAGGTGTTTAGTGTATGGCACTTAGCAACCCTTATTTTTGGCGTTATATTATCATTATGATAATTTAGAGAATATTATAGGTTTTGCTAGAAAATTCGGAGCAATGAATTGAATATCTTTGATCGGATTTGGAAATATAATTGAAGAAGATGGATGTATCATTATTCTAAATGAAAAAAATCGATACGTTGCATACAGACAGACCTCGACCAAAACGCAGCTGATAAAATTCAAGCGATCTGTTTTCAACTACCCACTTGTTTACTTTCGTCTATTCGTACCATTTTGCCACTTTAACTTTGGCTTTGAGCTTCCAGCAGCAGCTTGGAAACAGGAATCACACAAAGTACATACACTCAACGGCTCATGAACTGAACTGGGGGCCACTAGAAAACCCAATGAACAAAGTGGCTACTCAAAATCATGCCACCGGTGAATGATGCATAATGCGCACTGTTTCCATGGAAGGTATGTATCTGTTGTGGACTGTTTATGTACTTCTCGCAGTTATGGATTTGTGCTGCTCCTCTTCGTATTGAAGTTTCTTGGCCTTTCACCAGAGCCAGAACCAAAGAAGAGAACCCATAGGCACTAATCTTCTAGAAAACTATGTTACGTCCAGGCGGCCCATATGCATAACGTTTCACCATAACGACTTCATGGTGTATGAGAGAAACTACACCTGCTTGGCGGCAAGCGTTACCCCCCATCGATATAGCATCCTATCGCTACAACTGTTGTGCAATTGATCTTCGGTTCGGTCGGCATAGAACCCCTGAGGAAACAAGAAGCAGAAGCCTTTCGCAAAACCAAGTAGCAAATAATGTTAACCTACATATTTCGAGTTCCTCTTTTTTTTCTGCGAAATGCTTCCGTTCCGCATTTTGCAATCTTTGAGCGGATTGTTATGTGCAATATAAGCAGATAGGGAAGCGAAACAAGTTCGTTGTGCTTTTAACGTACTCGTACTATTGAATGGTCAAGTTAAACATTGACCTGATATATTTTTACTTGTCCAAATTAGTGCTCTCGGACTTGAATTATGCGCGTGAGATTTTTTGAAAGCATGCATCATTCAAAATGCATGCTTTCAAAAAAGCATCCGATTTGGTTTTGACTGTTTCCCTTCTAGGATGATGTTTATACTCTAAGAAAATTTCTCATTTGCAATTGAGGGAGAGACCTATATTGTTAACTGTTGAATAAGATTAAAATTCTCCTGTAAATCTATACAGTTGAAGTTTATAGCATAGGGTTTGCTCAACTATGGCATTTCGCCCCACTTACTCCCACCATGGTAGTGATTTAGCTCATCTGGCGAATTGGACAGATTTGGCTGGAAGCATAGATACTTGTCAGGAATTCTTTTCCGCGTTTATAAATCTAATCCACGATTGAAATCAGGCGCGAGTCAAACCCAACCCGACTCATTGCCCAGAGAATTGTTCATGATTCCACTCACGATTTGCATCATTGCATGATTTCTACGTATTGTTCTTCTTTGAATTCATCGAATAAAGCTTCGATGATTAAAATTTGAGCATGATTATGTCGTTTGTCGAAAATGTCGTTTTCTCGAACGAGCGGTTTGGCCGAAAAACACTTATGGCCAAACAACGAAACAAGTTATGCAAACATCACAGAGAGCAGATGCTTATTTTGTGTTCTTTATAAGGTAATTTTTAAGTATTTCTCCATATCCCCGCTACCCGGTGCTAAGAAAGCGTCCACAAATTACGTGACGCTTAGAGGGGGGGTGGGGTTGAGCGAAGTGTGACGATCCATACAAAATTTACAGATGTTTCTAATCTAATCTAATCTCATACAGATACATTTACAGATGTTTCATACAAAAAGTGTGATAGGGGGGAGGGAGTTTCAAAATGCCCAATTTTTGCGTTTCGTTATTAATGGATCTTCCCTTATTCGCTTAAATTGGGCAAAATGCCGTTTCTAACGAAAGGTCGTAAGAGGTAAGAAATTAGCAGTGAGAAATGAGCTGGTGGAAAACAGATATGAGCAGAGAGAATTGACCCGTTTCACGTCTCACTTCTCAGTTCTAACTTCTGATTTTACACTGTCACAAAAGAGAAATGGGAAGTGAGATATGAACAGTGAGAAGTGAAATGTTATAAATGAGAAGTAAGAAATGTATTTCTAGCATGCCGTCTCACATCTCACTTCTTATTACATAAAACCCATAATCATAGATCCCATAAAATCATAGTAAAATGTGTCAATTTTTAACCAACATTTTCAGCACACTAGCACTGCGTCTCTGGGATGGTGATTCAAAATGATCACAAAGGTGAACAAACCTTCTAGCTTAATTGTAGTAGTTCGTATGGTCTGTCTAGTTTAGTCTACTCTACATGAGTTTGATTTTTTTAAATGGGTTTGTTTTCATCTGTTCTGGCCAATAGATTTTTTCGACAAAACAATATGTTCGCTTAATCCAAAATGGCCTGTGGATAAAACGACTTATTTGATCGAATCATTTGTTCTAGGTCATATTTTTGTTTCTGCCAAACGAGTTTTTCGCCCAAACAACATTTTCGGCCTGTTTGAACTGTTCGGTCAACTGACATTTAAGGTTAACTGGCATTTTCGGCGGTAGATTTGCTCGGCCAAATGACATTTTTGACCTTGTTACATTGTGATCTTTTCGGCAAAACGACCTTTTCGACTGTTGGACTAGTTCGGCATTTCTGGCCAAATAACATTTTCAAACAAATGACATATTTGGTTTATGACCTGTTCGGCCAAGCGACATTTTCGGCAAAAATATCTATTTGATTATAGTACCCGTTCGATTAAATGACATATACGGCAAAGTTTCGTTTTTTGTCGAACGACCGGTTAGGCGAGAGGATATTTTCGGTTCGGCCAGAGGTCACTTATAACGGCATTTTCGACCGAATAGTTTGTTTCACTAAACTTTTCTTCCGACCAACTAATCCCCGGAACTAGTTCCGGGTGCCCACAACTGAGAGGGTATCCACAAATAAGAAATTTAAAGAAAGATATGGGAAGTAACAAGTGGAATGGGAGTCAACTTGCTCATTTATCTAATTTCTTATATTTTACTTCTTACTGCTCACAACTGACTTCTCATTTCCCATTTTACACTTCACAGTGAGAAATTAGAGGTTAGAACTATGATATTTAAGACGTCTCGACTAAACGAATTTTCGGGTCGAATCCGCCATTCGGACAAAAGACGTAATTTACAGACCAGATCCTTTTCGCGGTACGATATGTTCGGCCAAATGACATTTTCGGCCTTGTGTTCAGCCAAATCCGATGCTCAAACAAATTACCTGTTCGGCTAAACGACGTGTTCGACTGTAGGACCCATTCAACCAAATTACGACAAATTAGCGACATTTTCAACCGAATGAAGGTTTCGGTGGTATGACTTGTACCGCCAAATGCCATTTTGGACCAAATGACTTGTTCAGTGCAACGCCATTTTTGGCCGAATGATTCGTTCGATTTGGCCAAACAATATTTTCAGCCGACTGATTTGTTCCACCAAACCTTGTTTGGCTAAATGTCTTTTTTACTAAACATCTTATTTGTTATTTGTTATAACTATGTTTACGCCTAATAACCAGCGTTTGTACTTTTCGTTTCGGTGAGATGAAAACAAGCGATTTTCGGGCCGAAGGAGAATCTTTTTTCGAAGTCTGTGGCGAGAAACATCTTTTGCTTGCAACTTTTATCTGTAGAACAGCGGTTCTGAACCTTTTTCTTTAGAGGTACCCCTTCGAAATTTTGCATATATTGAGGAGGGGGTACCTAATTTTTTCGCTGCAAATGAAAATAACGATATTTTTGGCTTCCCAAGAGGTTGTATGAAATTTGCGTTGCTTCGTGAACAAGTAGTCATCAAACATCCTACAAGACTTTAAACATTTTTAGAGCCTTCCGAGCCTCTTGAAAGGAGGCTTCCAAGCCTCTTAAAAAAGAAGCTTTCAAATATTTTGAAATGAGGCTTCCAAACCTCTTGAAAGGAGGCTTCCTAGCCTCTTGAAAGGAGGCTTCCTAGCCTCTTGAAAAGAGGCTTCCTTGCTTCTTGAAGGGAGACTTCCTAGCCACTTGAAAGGAGGCTTCCTAGCCTCTTGAAAGGAGGCTTCCTAGCCTCTTGAAAGGAGGCTTCCTAGCCTCTTGAAAGGAGGCTTCCTAGCCTCTTGAAAGGAGGCTTCCTAGCCTCTTGAAAGGAGGCTTCCTAGCCTCTTGAAAGGAGGCTTCCTAGCCTCTGGAAGGAGGCTTCTAGCCTCTTGAAAGGAGGCTTCCTAGCCTCTTTTTTAAAGGAGGCTTCCTAGCTCTTGAAAGGAGGCTTCTAGCCTCTTGAAAGGAGGCTTCCTGGCCTCTTGAAGGAGGCTTCCTAGCCTCTTGAAAGGAGGCTCTGAGCCTCTTGAAAGGAGGCTTCCTAGCCTCTTGAAAGGAGGCTTCCTAGCCTCTTGAAAGGAGGCTTCCTAGCCTATTGAAAAGAGGCTTCCTAGCCCCTTGAAAGGAGGCTTCCGAGCCTCTTGAAAGGAGGCTTCCGAGCCTCTTGAAAGTAGGCTTCCTAGCCTCTTGAAAGGAGGCTTCCTAGCCTCTTGAAAGGAGGCTTCCTAGCCTCTTGAAAGGAGGCTTCCTAGCCTCTTGAAAGGAGGCTTCCGAGCCTCTTGAAAGGAGGCTTCCTAGCCTCTTGAAAGGAGGCTTCCTAGCCTCTTGAAAGGAGGCTTCCTAGCCTCTTGAAAGGAGGCTTCTGAGCTTCTTGAAAGGAGGCTTCCGAGCCTCTTGAAAGAAGGCCTCCAAGCCTCTTGAAAGGAGGCCTCCGAGCCTCTTGAAAGGAGGCATCCGAGCCTTGAAAAGGAGGCTTCCTTAGCCCCTTGAAAGGAGGCTTCCTGAGCCTCTTGAAAGGGAGGCTTCTGAGCCTCTTGAACGTAGGCTTCCTGGCCTCTTGAAAGGAGGCTTCCTATCCTCTTGAAAGGAGGCTTCCTGAGGCCTCTTGAAAGGAGGCTTCCTGAGCCTCTTGAAAGGAGGCTCTGAGGCCTCTTGAAAGGAGGCTTCCGAGCCTCATGAAAGGAGGCTTCCGAGCCTCTTGAAAGGAGGCTTCCGAGCCTCTTGAAAGGAGGCTTCCGAGCCTCTTGAAATGAGGCTTCCGAGCCTCTTGAAAGGCGGTTTCCCAGTCTCTTGAAAGGAGGCTTCCCAGTCTCTTGAAAGGAGGCTTCCCAGTCTCTTGAAAGGAGGCTTCCCAGTCTCTTGAAAGGAGGCTTTCCAGTCTCTTGAAAGGAGGCTTCCAAGTCTCTTGAAAGGAGGCTTCCCAGCCTCTTGAAAGGAGACTTTTCAGCCTCTTGAAACGAGGCTTTTCAGCCTCTTGAAAGGAGGCTTTTCAGCCTCTTGAAAGTAGGCTTTTCAGCCTCTTGAAAGGAGGCTTTTCAGCCTCTTGAAAGGAGGCTTTTCAGCCTCTTGAAGCGAGGCTTTACAGCCTCTTTAAAATGGGTTTCCAAGCCTTTTGAAAGGAGGCTTCCAAGCCTCTTGAAAGGGTGCTTTCTAGCAACTTGAAAGCATGGTTCCGAGAATCTTGAAAAGAGACTTCCGACCCTCTTAAAAAAAGGCTTCCGAACTTCTTGAAAGGAGCTTTCCGAGCCTCTTGAAAAAAGTTTTATGAGCCTTTTGAAAGGGGGCTTACGAGCGACTTGGAAGGAGGCTTTTGAGCCTCTTGAAAGGAGGCTTCCGAGGCTCTTGAAAGGAGGCTTCCGAGCCTCTTGAAAGGAGGCTTCCGAGCCTTTTGAAAGGAGGCTTCCGAGCCTCTTGAAAGGAGGCTTCCGAGCCTCTTGAAAGGAGGCTTCCGAGCCTCTTGAAAGGAGGCTTCGAGCCTCTTGAAAGGAGGCTTCCGAGCCTCTTGAAAGGAGGCTTCTGAGCCTCTTGAAAGGAGGCTTCTGAGCCTCTTGAAAGGAGGCTTCCTGAGCCTCTTGAAAGGAGGCTTCTGAGCTCTTGAAAGGAGGCTTCCTGAGCCTCTTGAAAGGAGGCTTCTGAGCCCTCTTGAAAGGAGGCTTCCGAGCCTCTTGAAAGGAGGCTTGAGCCTCTTGAAAGGAGGCTTCTGAGCCTCTTGAAAGGAGGCCTGAGTCTTGAAAGGAGGCTTCTGAGCCTCTTGAAAGGAGGCTTCTGAGCCTCTTGAAAGGAAGGAGGCTTCCAGGCCTCTTAAAGGAAGGAGGCTTTGAGCCTCTTGAAAGGAGGCTTCTGAGCCTCTTGAAGGAGGCTTCTGAGCCTCTTGAAAGGAGGCTTCCAGGCCTCTTGAAAGGAGGCTTCCAGAGCCTCTTGAAAGGAGGCTTCCTGAGCCTCTTGAAAGGAGGCTTCCTGAGCCTCTTGAAAGGAGGCTTCCTAGCCTCTTGAAAGGAGGCTTCCAGCCTCTTGAAAGGAGGCTTCCAGGCCTCTTGAAAGGAGGCTTCCTGAGCCTCTTGAAAGGAGGCCTGAGCCTCTTGAAAGGAGGCTTCCGAGCCTCTTGAAAGGAGACTTCGAGCCTCTTGAAGGAGGCGTCCGAGCCTCTTGAAAGGAGGCTTCCGAGCTTCTTGAAAGGAGGCTTGCGGGCCTCTAGAAAGGAGGCGTCCGAGCCTCTTGAAAGGAGGCTTCCGAGCTTCTTGAAAGGAGGCTTCCGAGCCTCTTGAAAGGAGGCTTCCGAGTCTCTTGAAAGGAGGCTTCCAGGCCTCTTGAAAGGAGGCTTCCAGGCCTCTTGAAAGGAGGCTTCCAGGCCTCTTGAAAGGAGGCTCTGAGCCTCTTGAAAGGAGGCTTCTGAGCCTCTTGAAAGGAGGCTCTGAGCCTCTTGAAAGGAGGCTTCCTGAGCCTCTTGAAAGGAGGCTTCCGAGCCTCTTGAAAGGAGGCTTCCTGAGCCTCTTGAAAGGAGGCTTCCTGAGCCTCTTGAAGGAGGCTCTGAGTCTCTTGAAAGGAGGCTTCCCAGTCTCTTGAAAGGAGGCTTCCCAGTCTCTTGAAAGGAGGCTCCTTCTCTTGAAAGGAGGCTTCCAAGTCTCTTGAAAGGAGGCTTCCAAGTCTCTTGAAAGGAGGCTTCCAAGTCTCTTGAAAGGAGGCTTTTCAGCCTCTTGAAAGGAGGCTTTTCAGCCTCTTGAAACGAGGCTTTTCAGCCTCTTGAAAGGAGGCTTTTCAGCCTCTTGAAAGGAGGCTTTTCAGCCTCTTGAAAGGAGGCTTTTCAGCCTCTTGAAAGGAGGCTTTTCAGCCTCTTGAAGCGAGGCTTTACAGCCTCTTTAAAATGGGTTTCCAAGCCTTTTGAAAGGAGGCTTCCAAGCCTCTTGAAAGGGTGCTTTCTAGCAACTTGAAAGCATGGTTCCGAGAATCTTGAAAAGAGACTTCCGACCCTCTTAAAAAAAGGCTTCCGAACTTCTTGAAAGGAGCTTTCCGAGCCTCTTGAAAAAAGTTTTATGAGCCTTTTGAAAGGAGGCTTACGAGCGACTTGGAAGGAGGCTTTTGAGACATCTAGAAGGAGGCTCCCAGGCTACTTGCAAGGGCTCCGATACGTGGCCAAATAACAGTATAATTGTTCTGTTTTCTCAAGAAAGTATTGATTTCCTATTGACAAGGGGTGCGCTTTCAATGAGATTGCTCTCTGTGAAAGATCTAAATAGCGGGACCTTGTTATGATGCCCTGCCCATGTTATCTTTTTAGATGTTCAGATGTTCCAAAGCCTCTGGAAAGGAGGCTTCCAAGCCTCTGGAATGGAAAGGAGGCTTCCAAGCATCTTGAAGGAGGCATCCAAACCTCTTTAAAAGAAACTTCCAAGCCTCTTGAAAGGAGGCTTCCGAGTCTCTTGAAATGAGACTTCCGAGCCTCTTGAAAGCAGGCTTCCGAGCCTCTTAAAAGGAGGCTTCCAAGCCTCTTAAAATGAGGCTTACAAGCTTTACCACATCAACTACTTATTGGGGATAGATTATTTGTTCCATAAACACTACTCTTGTTTGCATTGGTGAAAAAGACAAAAGAAGTGAGAAAAAGAGTATTGACGACCTCAACAACGGATAGGATGATGTTGGTTTGGAACGGATTACACACAAAAAAGAAAAAAAATTTAATAAATCGATCAAAAATCTAATGAGTTTAGCGAAAAAACATCATCAAAATTAGGTTGCGAAAAAGAGGGGATGTAAAGGTCAATCGGCGTTCAGCACATCTGAAATAATTGTTGCAACGGAGCAAAGATGGAAAATTGTTTTTCGTTATTCGCTGTCTTTTGCTTTTGGGAATGTTTGAGGTTTTTTTTACTTCTTCTGATTATTGCTCCTGTTGTAGCCAGCGTTCTTTGAAGTCATTATGACTCTGAACTTGGATGTTGCTATTGCAAGTAAGTACCATTGTGATGTTGAACTAACAGCGCCTGAAGCCATCCCAACTTCCAGAGCTCCGATCATAACTTCTAACTCGAATTGAACTTCTAACTTCAAAAATAACCTTTCTACCTTTGAGGAATAGTACACCCAAAAAACAAATCTAACAATTATTGTATAAGATCTTGGCATATACAATTCTGCAAGGTGTAATGCTTTCTATACAGATAATGTCTTAAAATAATACAAAATTGTTAGATTTCAATTCAATACAAGGCCTTGTATTGGAATCTTCCGAAATTGTATGTGCCAATTTTATATACAGTTTCTGTAAATTTCTTATGTAGAACTGTATTAAAATCTACAATCCACTGGTTGGGCGTACGAAATAATTGTGTCGACAAAAGCCTGGCTTGATTCCTGTACTAGCCAGATTCCTATCTAGCCAGATTTTCGTGCATGAATACAAAGTGTTTTTGCTGCAACCGTCAACCTCAAAACCACCGATCAACCACCGTTGTGGTGTGATCCAAGAATAATCGACCACGAATACTTGAGGGAATGAATCGGGCGACCACTACTAATAAAATCATCATCATAGAGATTTTCTATTTGCCAGGAATTCCGTAGCGAATCTCCTGAAACGTACTGTACGTTCTATTGCAGGAGAACGCTACATTTAACGGAAATAATCGCAGCCCAGAACGTTCAATACGTTGTTTCGCAAATTAGGAATGCTTCAACTTCCCTTATGAGCTTTTCTGGGAAAACTGGAGTTTTTTCGAAAAGCATTCTAAGCATGGCATGAGTTTCTCGCAGAAACTTGCCACTCTTGAAGCTCAATTTCCTTTTATATATTATCTAACATCTATTGAGCTTTTTGAGCTGTTCATCCAGCAGCACACTGAGGGATCTTCCAATCAATTACATATGCAGTTACCACACCGCGAACTGCAACCGTCCGGATCCGCCGAACATAGTTTACTGGAAATCTTTGAACCATTTTTTGTTACGATTCCAGCAACTGGGTCGCATTGAATGAAAATTGCATAAGCCACCATCGGACGCCGAGAGGAATGAACCACTCCACCATCTTGGCGGCCAACTTAGTGGCCACCAAGTAGGTCTGCATTGTTACGAACAGGTAACTCTATTTGCTTTGAAAAGTGAAATTTTCCGCTTTGGCAGCTCTTCGCGCGGTCGGTAGTTAGCCGACTGGAGCGTGTGGCTAATGGTAAGATATAGCACTTCTACCTACGTAACGTTTTTATCATAAGATGAAAACACCACGGAGGAGCCGTTGTCCACCCTTCAGTTGCATTGAATGGTGAAAATTATCTGAATTAGGCATAACAAATTGTAGGATTCGTGCCAGCAGCGTGAAGTTTTTTGGAGCCACAAAGAAAGCGCTTCCATTAACAATATTTCCCTACATAACAGACCGTAATAAGAGGCGCAAAATACCTGACAACGTCTTGTCCAAAGGCCGTCGTCTTCACCGTAGTAGATGGATTAATATTACACAATGCACAAAAGAGCGGAGATGCGCCGCCACAATTAGACTAGCGAGTTGTAGGGACAGTTGGTGGAAAATCGACACCACCCCAACTGTGAAGTGATTTCGGTAATTGTGTGGCATAACATCGCACTTCGTCGCGACAACGCCAAGCTTTTGTTTACTAATTTGCTACGCTCTAATTCAGTTCGCTTCCAATATCTGCCGGTGTTTTCTTGAATCATGGTGTGTTTCTGAAGATTTAAAACATCCCATAAATTAAATGTCCACGGTGTGCGGGCTCCATTTTGAGACATATCTCAGGTAACTTGTGGCCCACCATGGTAAGTTGTGGCACCCGTTTAGGTTTAACTGCATAGCGCCAGCGCTGCAGCGTGCGCCGTTCACCCTTTGACTAGGTTTCTGTGCCTCTGCTGTTGCTAGTCCAACAATTAGGTCCAATTTGTTTATTACTATATTTTCCAGTAATTACGCGTTTCGTTTACCGCTAGAGTAAACGCAATCCAGTTCGGGAAGCGCTCAAGTTTTTTTGCTTCTATTTTCTTCGTTTCTACTTCTCACGTTTATTTGAATGCAGTTACCTGATTCGGTAAGAAAATTGAGCGGCTTGCGAACTACTGACTGATTCGTTGGAAGTGGATGGAGTTCACATAACGACCGGGTCGGAATTGTGTCAGAAGTGAGCAGTCTGTCAGTGTTTTCCACGAAACTCAATGTTTGCGATACATAAAAATGTATGATGAACGAGACTAAGCCATTTGAATGTTAGACGTCTGTATTTAGCTTGAATTGATGATTGATATGAATAACGCGGAAAATTTCATGTGTAGGGCTGCTGCTCAAAATACTGACTTTAGTGACCAATGTTGACGAAAAAAGATACCTAATAGTGACTTTCATTTGCAGAAAAGGTGACCAAATAGTGACTTTCAGTCAGTATCAAGAGAAACTCATGACCTCAAAAATCGTGTACGATTTGTGTCAAGGCAAAATCTTGCATGATTCGAATCATCCAAATGACTTACTTTAGGATTTTTTGTATGTTCACCTCGATTCCGTAAATTACTGAAACGATTTTGCATGAAAAACTCAATCTCCTTCAAAGTTGTAAACGAGTTTACTCGCGCGTGAGAACTTGATGAATAAGTTTTGGAATGGTTTTACCAGTAACACTTGTTATTGTAGAGAAAGTGCTCAAAATTAATTTTATATGAAGTTAATAACTAGGCAGTGAGTTACAAATTGTTAAACAGAATTATATTTTAAATTTAAACAAGAATTTTGCAGATTACTTTAATAGGGGAAAATACCTATTCTTGGCAGTCTAAGACATTCGCCAAATAGAATGATAAAAATAATGAATAAATACACTAAAACACAGGTATAGTTCAACTGGTATACATTTGTATGCTCTTTCTTTGATGATTGGTGTTCACTAAATATAACAGCTTTTACCACAAACTCAGTAAATTTAATATAAAGTAACAGGTCAACATTTCTTCTATTGGCATAGCAAATTTTTATTATCAGCACTGAGTTTGCTCCCTTCAGCAACTAGACATTTTTTTTTTTTTTTTTTTTTTTTTTTTCTTGAGCAAGGGTAAACGGAAATCTGCAACCAGACACCTGAGGAGGTACTCAGGTAGTGTGGGGATGGGTATGTCATGTAACTCTTACCCGACCCACTAAAACCAAAACCCTTTCGCCAGTCCGTGCCCCCGGCCCGCAATTAAGCAATACATCAGGACTATTGAGAACGCTCACGCCTATGCAAACGCACTTGACGTTAATACACACAACATCGACTTCAAGGGTGGCTACCTCTCACCTGTCGATCGCAAGCTATGATAGTAGCCTAGCGGTCCGTATTATAATCTCACGTTGGAGATGAGCACCCCGACAACAACCACTGCGCATGAACCGCAATGACCTCTATATCTACATACTGAGGTCCCCGCAGCCCACCCGCGACATGTTGGTTGTCGGGGTGAGCAAGGTGTTCACTGCATCACAGGTGCCCTTACTGCACTCGTTGGTTTTGTTCAAGACGCCACCACCGCTGCAGTTTCAGCAACTAGACATGGAAGTAGAAAACTGGTAATGTATTGGTGCCAAATGCTGGTTGTTTATGTTTATATCCTCTAGTAGTAAAATTCATTCATATTAATCGGCCGCACGCTCATCTCGCTTCACTAAATTTTGGAACAAACTTTATTGTTTATCAAATTGGCTTAAAACAAAACATGGATTTTTAGCCTTGGCATCAATTTTATGTGATGTAGACATATAGGCAAAAGCATTGTAAAACAAATTTAACCCTTATGCGGCCAACAAAAAACAGACGTGAATGGCAGATAGGGTACCCGTGTACCCAGATATTGATATTATCATAACCTATTTGAATAATGTTGGCCATTTTGGAGAAGAGACTTAAATGCTTTTTGTCCGCTGCCAAGATTTACATCTTTTTTTTTTGTAATGCCTTAGAGTCGTAAGCAAAAGTCTATCAACCAGTTTCAAATATACAACTTGCTCTTTGCGGTCCTTACATGATATGTTTGTTTCATCAAAAAAATCATGGTGGTTGTGTACAAGACACGACCGCTCGACGTAAACTACGTAAAACCAAACCTATACACAAAAGAATGAATTTTTGTCTGTCTGCCCTTATAGACTAGAAAACGGCATGAACATTTGTATGTAGAGGTTTTTGGGAAAGATGAAGGTTCTTATGATGGTATTAGACCCCTCCTCTTTTGGAAGGGGGGCTCCCATACAAATGAAATACAAATTTCTGCTTTAATCGAAAATTAATCCAAAAAATGGAATCAAAATTTGCAAATTTCGAATACTTAATCGTCTTTTAAATAATGCAAAAAATATATAATTAATCAATGTTAGGTGTAACGAAGCTCGTCGGTTCTGGTAGTATAGTATATTAACAATATATTCCACCTCGTAAGTCTTCATATATGAATAATGGGCAGCACTGTCCTATCCAGCCGCTGGAGCCACCCCATTCTTACACTACGTTTCACAGTTGAATAATAGATAATACCCTAAAAGTAGGCAATTATTTATGGTTGAAACGCGCTATGTAGGAACGGGAATGGTTATGATTGTTTTTAAGAGCTTGGAAAGTATTGAAGTTGCAAATGGAAAACGGTCCTGTCAGCCACATAAGGGTTGAAATACTATGGAGTGGCTATCACTTTTGATATAATTCATGGTCTGCGTACAAATCTGAAGAGAAGCATTTGTATTTTAACATTTTTTTTAAATAGATGCCATCGCCGGATATTTTGTTCGTATTTGTAAAATAAAATCACATAGAATTGTGCGTGGTATCTTTTTAGCGTGTGTTTGATATGCTCACAAACACATTCTCTCGCTATATTCCGAAGTGTGCTGCTGTCAATGAAAACGAACAGTCCCGATTTTATTTAGTGAAACATAGAGCAATTATTGCATAAATTTGCTCTTTGTGGTGATAATCAAGTGTTGATAAAGTGTAAAAAGTAGTTTACGTACTTAATTTGTCGTGTCATACGCAATAAACAGGAGAAACAGGCGATCCAAAAAAGTAAGTAACAGTTTGCTTTTCGTGCGCTGCTTTCTTTGGCAACGCAATAATAGCAAGGATTTCGTACGTGCAAATTTGTTTCGGTGATTAACACATCAAATCTTGCTACTTTTACACAAACAACTTATTCAAATGAAAGCTTAGACATGAAATTGTGTGATTGAATCATAATTATGTTCATAAATAGTGTATGTTTGCTGGAAAACGCAAATATTGTTGAGAGTGCCAACAACCGTCGCACCCTGCCAATGCCGTATTCTACACTATTCAAATGAAAGCTTAGACATGAAATTGTGTGATTGAATCATAATTATGTTCATAAATAGTGTATGTTTGCTGGAAAACGCAAATATTGTTGAGAGTGCCAACAACCGTCGCACCCTGCCAATGCCGTATTCTACACTAAAGAATAAAAAAAAGGATTTTGCAGCAAGTTCTACATTATTGCGAGAAACAATGTTTTGTATGATTTTGAACTTTTTTCTACAACCTCTGTATTTGAAAATGTCTTTTTGTGTTTGAAAGCTTATAAATCTAAAAGAGGTTTATCTGTAGGTTTGAGAAACTTTTGAAAAAAAAGCTATTTATAAAATAAGACTGGTTCCAGAAATAGCATTGCGAAATCATAAAATATATTATGAATATCAATGGATAATAAAATAAGCAGCGAGCGTAGTAACAAATTTAAATATATTTTTTGAGATTGAAGGCTCGAAGTATGATGCATAGAAAAACTTTTGAATATTCTCTAAAATAAAATCAAGGGGTTTCTTTACTTAATCCAGGAATTTAAGTAAACCTATGATAGATCTTGCCGGCAGAAAAAATATTTTTAAACCTAAATAATTGGTTCAGGCTTTGGAATATCAAACGGTAGTTCAAATACAGAATTTCAAAATATTTCAAATTTCACAGTTATTTTAATTGAACTTTCAAAGTTTATGCAATTATCATGAAAATATATTTTGTGAAATCCTCAAGAACTGATCGTTTGATCATTTTAGCAGTTCATCTCTCACTTTTGGTTTGTTTGAAACACCAGGAAGCTCATGTAGAATTGAAAAGATTCAATAGGGCCCTCCTTAGCCTAGCGGTAGGATGCGCGGCTATAAAGCAAGACCATGCTGAGTGTGGGTGGGTTCGATTCCCGGTGCCGGTCTAGACAATTTTCGGTTTGAAAATTGTCTCGACTTCCCTGGGCATAAAAGTATCATCGTGTAAGCCTCATGATATACGAATGCAAAAATGGTAACTTGGCTTAGGAAACCTCGCGGTTAATAACTGTGGAAGTGTTGAATGAACATTAAGCAGCGAGGCGGCAATTTCCCAGTGGGGGATGTAATGCCAATAAGAAGAAGAGTTCAATTGTTTTTGTTTGAAAATGTTAGAAAATCGGCCAGGTCTGGCCAGGTCCCTACACGATATTCTCTAAGTCAAAGTAATTTTTTCATCTCGCTAACGATTTCGTCAACGATGTTTTTACCTCGCAACGATGTCGGGCCATTAGGGGCCCTCTTTAGCCGTGCGGTAAGATGCACGGCTACAAAGCAAGACCATGCTGAGTAAGGCTGGGTTTGATTCCCAGTGTCGGTCTAAACAATTTTCGGATTAGAAATTGTCTCGACTTCCCTGGGCATGAAAGTATCATCGTGTTAGCCTCATGTGTGACATACGACTGCAGGAATGGTAGCTTGGCTTAGAAATCTTGCGGTTAATAACTGTGGAAGTGCTTTAATGAACACTAATCTGCGAGGCGGCAATATCCCAGTTGGGGATGTAATGCCAAAGAAGAAGAAGAAGAAGAAGAAGAAGTCGGGTCATTAGTAGGAATTACATGAAGTGTGCAGCGAGAAGACATTTCGCACATCTCATTATAGGAAGAAATTTGAGAAGTGAGAACTGTGGAGTGAGAAGTGAAAAGTGGGAAGTGGAAGTTAAAAATGAGAAGTGAAGAGTAAGAAGCCAAGAATGAGAAGCAAGAAGTAAGAAGTCTCTAGCCACATTTTGGTTTACGATGGTTTTATAACACTCTTGAAGAGTATATTATGGTCTTCAAGAGCGTCATAAAACTTAAAATGTTACTTGAAGTGAGAAGTTAAAAATAAGAAGTGAGAAGAGATAAATTTATAGAATTGTGAAGTGAGAAATGAAAAGTGGGAAAAGAAAGGCAAAAAGCGAAAAGTATATTCTGAAAAGTGAATAGTGAGAAGTAAGAAGTGTGAAGTGAAAAATAAGAATTGAGATTGAAGAAGAAAATCAGAAGTTAGAAGTGAAAAATTTGAGAAGTGAGAAGTGAAAGGTAAAAAATTATTATAGAAAAGTGAGAAGTAAGAAGCGAGAAGTGAAAAGTGAGAAGTGAGAAGTGAAAATGAGAATGGAGAAGTGAAGAGCTAAAAGTGCGAATTGAATGGTGAGAAGTGCAAACTGAGTAGTGAGAAGTGAAAAGCTAGAAGAGTGAAGTGATAACTGAGAAGTAAGAAGACCAAGTAATGAGAAGTGAAAATTTAGGTGAAAATTGGAATTTTTAAACTTAATCGTTATTTCTTCTCCTTCCTTCTTTCTTTGAGAAGTTAGAAGTGAAAAATGTATGAAGTGAAAAATGTGTGAAGTAAGAACTGCGAAGTGAAAAGTGAGAAGTGAAGGGTAAAAATTGAGAATAGAAAAGTGAGAAGTGCTGACTTCGAACATTTCACTTCTCAATTCTCACTTTTTACTATTCATTTAGAAATTCTCACTCCTCACTTCACTTCACTTCACTTCACAAAGAAATCAATTTTAACTATTCGGCCAAATGGCATTCTGTCAAATGATACTAAACCATATTTCTACATGTTATGAAAAGTGTTTGATATTTTGAAAGATACATATAAATCTGTTCTCTATCTCGACACCTTCCTAACTACATGGTAGCTTCAATATCGAGTAATGGAAGGTTCACTATATAGAGAAACTGTTTCCATTGCCATCTTACTGAACACATATTCATTCCATCATGAATAAGTAAAATGCAGTACCAATCACGTTTCTTCTTTCTGAGTCACACAAAAAAGAAACAAATCAAATTTAAAAAAAAATAATTACTGTGTTTTTGATAGGAAGACATCCAGAAGCAGTAATCATATATAGTCAAACCTCCATGAGTCGATATTGAAGGGACCAAATCAGAGAGGTCAAGCTTTGCTAGAGGCTCTAGCAAAGTTGGAGGTCGTGTACGTGTTAGCCAATGACGGCTCAATCAGCACTTTCCGTAGGAATGGGGTGGAGTCGTTAATTGACGTTACGTTGTGTAGACTGAACTGAAGGGTCGATGAGGGCTACACCCACAGCGATCACCTAGCCATCCTCTACGTTTTCAGCAATGGTGTGCATCAACTGAGGTTGAGGTCAGGTCCGTGGGTGGAAGACCCAAAGCTTCGACAGCGAAGCTTTCACCGCGGCACTGGGACTGGAGGGTAACACCGACAGTCTTACCGGGGACGCACTGACAGCTGTCCTGTCACGTGCATGCGATGTCAGCATGCAGAGGATGGCTGCAGGGTGGCCACTCAATTTCCATTTTGGAATTCCCAGTTCAAAAGACTATTATTCTTCCATTTACTTCCACTATTAACTAGTTAATAGTGGAAGTAAATGGAAGAATAATAGTCTTTTAACCTTGTAGCATTTCCCCTAAACGCTCTAAAATAATTAATCAATTCCCAGTTTTTTCCCGGTTTTTCCCGGTTCAAATTTTTGAACTTTCCCGGCAAGTGTATCGAGAAAAGATATGATCGAGGAATGAGGTGTTGTTGTCCTTTCACAATACATCCTTGTTTTACGCGACATTTTTTCGATTGTTTTATGTGACTTTAATTCACCATCAAAATCTGTGGAATTGTATTACAATACATCCTAAATAAATCAAAAAAAAAATATGATGGTAATGTGTTAATAAACCGTCCATTAAGAAAATTCCGTTGTGACGCTTTTTTCAGTAACAGGCTTGGCAGATATAAGGCAACCACTTGTTCCTGCTCTATACGCCATGAGTTCAATTCCAGATCGTTTCCATGTCCATCCTATAGGTACCATCATCTTGACCATTCTAGCAGTCACTGTTAGAAGTGAATCAAAGCTATTTCTGCATTCGTTTTTTCTTTTCTATACCATTGGCAACACGTTAATTAAAACGAATCTCTGGTAAGTGATAGAAGCATTGCTATCAAATATTTTTCATAGTAATTTCTTATTTGAAAAATAAACGAGCTCATTATATAATTTTGATCCAAATTGTTATTAATGTATCAAAGATTTTTCAAGCAAAATATTTTTCTTGAAAAAACATTAAAGCGTTTTTCAGAAAAAAATAATAACAACTACCGAAAAAAGGAAGTTAAAGATGAGAGATATTTTCATATCATAAAGCACTTCCATTCAATATGAGCTCAAGGCATTTGTATTCCGTTGTTATGAACTTGCTCAAAACAACGCCTTATCAAGTTAAAAAAAATAACATGCTTTAGGAACTTGAGATAGGATTGATTTAAGAAAAATTAAATGATTTCAAAACGTTCATACTTAAAATCGGAATCATTATTCAAAAACGAGACAGCTCAAGAAATATTTTTGTCAGATTTCTCTGAGAATTTCAAAGCGGATTTTAAAATGCTTGATGTTTTTAGGGAAAGCATTTTATAAGAAATGGAGTATCGCTAATGGTTTTACAGACCACCATGTGTTCGAAAAAAATCTTAAATTCAGATATACCTTTAAGATTCCAGTTTAATATCTTAGCTTTAGAATAATTTTTGATATTTTGGTAATTCTGTAATGCTGATATAATTTTATAAAATTATCAATCAGATTTATAGACGTAAGTGTGTTTTCTTGAATAGAAACAATTTTAAAATTTTAACTGAGAAACATATAACACTAAGCAGATTTAAGAGCTAATGTATTTGTATTTCGAGTAGAAAGCTGGGATACGTGAAAGGATCTTAGAAGCAAAAAGGCTATCGATTATGATTTATTCAAAATTTATTCCTGAAATTTCTAAAATCTCTGGCACTTGAGTTGAGTTTTTATTTATTTACAGTTCTCTGAAAATCTCCTATATGTAAATATGTACATTATGTGGAAGATTTTGATTTGAAAAGTGTATTGGAGGTAACCACTTTCCTTCGATGGGAAAAAAAACTCATACTGAGGGCAAAATCTTCCAGCATTCTGGTGGAGCGCAGCAATCACAGACCTTCGGTAAAATTGTTTTAAGGCTAGGCGAAGGATGCAGAGAGCTTGCTCTGAGCAACTAAGGGATAAACGCCGCTTAACGTTCAAAGATGCAAAGTTGGCCCTTAACAAGGCCATCAGTAGCAGTAAAAGAAAGTGTTTGGGTAACCTATGCCTGAACGCCAATGCTAATTCTTGGAGCGATGCCTACAGGATAGTAATGGCGAAGACCAGAGGGGGGCTGGCGCCTCCCGAACGGTCGCCGGAAAGGTTGAATCGCATTATCGAGGTTCTTTTCCCGTCCCATGCCACAAGTCCTTGGCCACCTCCAGCATCGCAGAACGCGAGTGCGGCTGAAGTGGCAGCGGTGACGAACAAAGAGTTGCTTGCGGTAGCCCGAACCCTTGACACGAACAAAGCTCCGGGGCCCGACGGAGTGCCAAACCTCGCTCTGAAGGCAGCGATCATAGCTAACCCTGACATGTTCAGGACAGCCATGCAGAGATGCCTCGACGAGCGCAGTTTCCCCGATAGGTGGAAGAGACAGAAGCTGGTGCTGTTGCCGAAGCCCGGGAAACCATCAGGTGATCCATCGGCGTACAGACCAATCCACGGGGCCACCACGGGGAAGTTGCTTGAGAGGATCATCCTCAACAGGCTGACCCCGTACACCGAATGTACGAACGGCCTGTCAAGCAATCAGTTTGGGTTTCGTAAGGGTAGGTCCACGGTGGATGCTATCATCTCGGTTGTGAAAACTGCGGAAGGGGAACTCGATTCTGTGCGATTGTGACGCTCGACGTCAAGAATGCATTCAACAGCACAAGCTGGGATGCCATCGCGCTCTCGTTACTCCAGTTGGGCAATCCGGTGGGTCTGTACAACATTTTGGAAAGCTATTTCCAGAATCGCGTACTCTTATACGAGACCGATGAAGATGAGGGTAGTGCTTCTATCACCGCAGGAGTCCCTCAGGGATCTATCCTGGGTCCGGTGCTGAAGTTCCCCCCAGGTGTTAAGATCGTTGGCTTCGCTGACCACATAACCAGGGTAGTGCATCTTTGGAATCAGATATTGGCAAATTTTAGCCGCTGTTTGTTGCGACATCTAGTGATAGAAAGAAAGCTTTTTACACGGAAAATTTCCATCTGTGTTATACGAGATTCCAGATGAGATACAAAGAGTTACATACAAAGGTGCACAAAAAAAAGCCAAGTGCAAGCGTATTAGTAAATGGTAAAAAGTGTGAAACATAATAATTATTGTTTACACTTTTTTATCATTTACCAATATGCTTGTATTATTATTATTATTATTAATAATGACGACTTTTTGTGAGAACTCATTTGTATTTGTACATAGTAGTGTAAAATCAAGACAAAATTTTCAAAACGACTTATCTGCTTTTGTAAACAAAGATTCAAACGACGATTTGACGAATCTGATAGCTCTCCCACGCAAACCAACACCATCAATTATTTTTTCTAGAATAACGCGGTGGTCTTACGCTTGCAGGCTCAACTGCGAAGGTAAACGTCAATATAGCTTTGTGTTTTCTGTGCGAAGATTTGTTATCTAATAATGATATTTTCATTTCGGAGCCCATTTTCTACTTTAATGGCCAGAAATAAGAGTATAAGACGAAGATAAGATAAAAGATTTATAAATTAATTCCCTTAAACCCTCTTTAATTAATTGATATTTTACGTTTATTTTGAATAAGATTCAAAAGGATTTTGTAAAAACTAAAAGCTCAGACTATTAAAACTTTATGTTTTATGTTAGTAGTATTTTACCATTTCAACATGTGTATTATAATTCTTTTAAACCTCACTTATCAAATTGTGGTCCCCATTTGAAAAGCGGTGTGATTTTATTTTTTCGTCCCGAGAATCTTTGAATCTTGCGCATTGGAAAATACATGGAAACATCTATGCGTAAAAAAGAATTACGACTCTTATTCCTCGGTTAAGCAATCTGAAAGCTGTCCATAGGATTCATTGTAACGTTCATATATGATATATACTATAGTGTTAGGAGCATATAATCAACAAGCAAAATGTAATCAGTATAGCTGACTACCAATTTACTTGCGTTTACATTTTTAAACAATTGCGTTAGTGATATAACCTCACAAACCCAAAAAGGTAAGCTTTGCGGTATGATTGGAACAAACTTACGTAACATTGTTCGCAATTATACTAAAAAATCGGGCACTTTAGGGTATCAGTCAGTAGAAGATAAAAGAATAATACATCTACCAATTGAGGGGATTAGAAGCAGAGGGGTGTAAGTGAAATTTTGGTCAAAATTCAGTTGTCTACAGTTGAAATTGCTTTGATTTTAGAACTTTGCATCAAAATGTTGATATAGTTTGTACGTTGTTTACCTATAAAAAATGTGAAAATTCACAGAAAATCAGTAATTTTTTGAACTTCTGTACAATTTGTATGAAGCGAAAAAATAATGCAAATATTAAAAACTTTGCCCCCTTTTTTTCAAAACTAACTTTTTGTCACTTACCCCTTTGCATTTGCAATTGTAATTGAAACCGTGATGAACTTACTAAAAAATCACGTTAATAAAGAAATTTAAAAAAATGCAATTGTTTTTACCAACAAGTGAAACAAATGTTAGAAATCAACAACACAATTATTGGAACAATTGTGACGTCATCTATAACAGAATGTGTTGTACCTGATGAAGTTTAATATCTTTGCTGTGCTCATGTTTTCACTGGTATAATTTTATTTGAATTGACAGTTTTAGACTGATTTATGAGAAGGACCAATTTTTATGTGAGATCAATTTGATCAGTGTTTGAATTCAGAAGAGAATTTCGCGTTTTCTATCTATAATAATAACACATTGGTCGGTGTTGATCTTATTCTGTAGATTAAAAAAAAAAACACTTTAGTAAAGTTCTAAAAATAAAATAACACATTGGTTTTGGAAGCTGTTGTTTTCCTTATTTCCAACATTTCTTTTAATCCGATAATGCTTGTATTAATCCCACGGCCTCTCACGTTAAAATCTTTTCTATGGTTGAATAGTAATCCATCGCGAATACCATACAAAGATGAAATATTTCTCTCTATATTCAAACCCTTCCCAAGATGTATTACTTTTATTTTTATTAATGTGAAAATGATGGATAATTGTTTTTCTAATTCGGTCAGTATCGCTACTTTTGTAACAATCACATCTATTTTTCCCGAGCCATTCTGGACTGAAGTCAAATGTTAAATACACTGGTCCTAACTCTAGGTGAAACCTTCCTAGTGAAGGGTGGTAAACTAATTATGTAAGGATTCATGGGGATAAGTAAGTAGTAGGTAAGTCATTCCCAAGTAATCATCAGGGTCTCGCCGACACGAATGCACGGTTCGTGGTTGCAAATAATCCCATTTGATTGTGCCGTGATTGCAAACAAACCGTGTGAAAGTGTGAGTGAAATGTCCCTGTACACACACGCTCGCAGAAAGTCTAATGAAGCTATAAATGCTTGTAAATAATACATCCCTAAAAGTTGACCAAAAGAGAAACTTTTACTAAAAGTTGACCAAAAGAGAAACTTTTACGACTCAAATATAGTTTCATTCCGTTGAAATGTTTAAGTAGTGCTGATCAAGTGTATCTTGACCTGAAAATTGATAAATAAATGCATCTTTACATCATTAAAACTGATTAGCAACTAGCATTTAGTATGCTGATGTGTAATTGATTATTTCATAATTCAATGCTTGATGGTAACTTGGGTGATCTTACACTTCATATAAATAAAGATTTCATTGAATTTACTAGCCCAGGTTCTAGGTAAAACGCATACTAGTGAAGTTAGGTTGAACGTATTTGTTAGTATAATCCATTCCAGTTGTCAACGCCAAGGTTATCCTTTATTTTATTCATTGATAGAGAAACCCAATCAAGAATTCGTCACTTTTCAAGTGTCATGCGAGAATTATGCCACGAAAATTATACCATTATACACTACAAAATGAAAAAAATGAAAACTGAAACAAATAAAGTGGGATTCTGAACCCCATTTTTATCCACCAATGGATTAGTACTGAGATGTACTTCCGTTCCGTGACATAACGCTGGAGGTTTACGGAGAGTCGGTTGTTGAGGTTGAACTGACGGCGGCCCACGCGATCGCTATAGTAGAGGAATGGATGAGCTCAAGGCAGCTGGGGCTAGCTCATCATAAAACGGAGTTGGTTGTTGTTAACAACCGTAAGACGGTACCACTGCCTCGTTCGCGTGGGCGACTGTGAGATGATTTCCAAGCGGGAGGTGAAGCTCAACGATCAACGATAGACTGAACTTCGGCAGTCACGTCGATTACTCCTGCAGCTTCGACAGCTATTGCGGCATTATCCAGGATGTTGTCCAATAGCTCGGGGATGCGCTCCAGCAGACGCAGGTTATTAACTGGGGTTGCCGTATCTATCTTTAGATACGGCGGCCCAGCTTGGACCTCGGCGCTTAGCGTCGAACGTAACCTGCAGTGTATGTTACCTATTGTCATACGAGAAGATGAGGAGAGTTTCGAAATGCGCGGAACCAGAAGAGTCCGTAAAGCCATTAGAGTCACCTCGACTATCAAGTGGCAACGGGACTGGGATAACTCTTCTAACGGTAGGTTGACCCATCGGCTGATACCTAGCGTATCAAGATGGGTTAATATGAGGCATGGGGAAGTTCACTTCCATCTGACACAGTTCCTGTCTGGCCATGGCTGCTTTATGTGGTACCTACACACACAGGTTTGGGCATACGGACTCTCCCGTCTGCCCAGACTGCCCAGGGGTCGACGAAACTGCCGAGCACGTACTATTCGTATGTCCTCGTTTCGTCGAAGTGAGGAGCGGAGTGTTGGAGGTTTGCGGGAGGGATACTACTCCGGATAATCTTATTCAGAGGATGTGTCAAGAGGTTGAAAAATGGAACGCGGTCTCGGCCGCTACCACTCAGATTGCCTGCATCTTGCTGTGCAACTGGCGCGCTGAGCAGCAGCCGGATAGTAGGTAGCTAGTCAGGAGGGCGGGTAGCTTGCCACGAGGTAGAAGAGTGAAGCAGAGTCGCGTAGCCGAGTTACAAATTGCGAGAAGTTTGGCATTATTCCTATGGAAAAGTATCGTTCTCCGGCTGACTACGGAATCCAAAAGGAAGAAACGGAGACTATTTGCTGATAAATGGAGCAGTTGGTGCTTGTACCGACGCAGCTGCCAGTCGCTTATGCGGTTGTTGTAACGGTGGGAGGACTAGAATCGCTCGACGGGGAGCCGGGATGGCCGAATAGTTCACCTCGTTTAGTGCAGGAACGCGGTTCTGCTTCGGTAGGGTCCTGGTGGACGCCTACTTTCTTGTTTGCAGGAATTCCGCTCGCTTCGATTGTAGTGGCACCATGTTTATCGCCGCAGTTGATGCACTTGGAATCGACCACCTCCATCCACCTGGCAATTCCGGGTGCCATGCCCAAAGTTACAACAGTTTGTACACTGCATGACTTTGCAATGTACAGGGCGTGTAGCTTATAGTGTCGATGAGCTGTCCTTATAAGCGATGGAACAGGTACAGCTGGTCTCGATTCTTTCCCGGCTTGTCGTAACAGGCGATTTTGTGCATGACGACAGGCTTGACGCACATGAGCTACTTCTCATCCGTTTCATGGAGTCCACACAGCAAAACCTTAAGTGGTTTCGTGCTGAGGAGGACATGAGTGTAATACCCATACTTGTGGACCCAAAGAAAATCCACGTCAGCCCTAACAGCACACATGTTCCACATAGGTTACTGCAACTTATATGCCACCAGATTCAGTCACAATCAAGTTGCTGTAACCATTTTAGTTTAATTTGTGCTACACGGGAGACTTGTGGTGATCTTTGTTCGCTAAGAATCACCTTCACGTTTAGGCCTCTCGAAATTAGTTGGCGGAGCTTTGGGCGCAGCTTCGACGGGTCGCCTTTGATGAAAACCGGCGGGCACTTCTCCTTCCGCATTGGTTGCCTTTGTTCCAGCTGCGACTGCTGCTTTTCCTTGGTGGTTCCAAGATCATGCGTTTCTCCCAAAATCACAAAAATTAGCTCGAAAAATTACAAAAAGTACCTGAGACAAGGGAAAAGCTTCGCCAGCTCCTTCTGCATCAAGGCGTCGTTAGAGATAAAATGGTGCAGTTTGAAAGGCTCTTAAAATGGGAACGCCTCGTTTGTGCTGTGGCCTCTGCTGTAGAATTTTAAAACAAGTGCCAGGAAAAACGGAGTAGCTGAATCAGGACGAAATGCGGAGTCTACTATTTTCAAGCTGATCCAAGCAGAATGCGAAAATCGAGAGCTGCCCGCTGGATAACAGCAGAAGATTTAGAGAGGCTGTAGAAGGTACTAACGTTCCTTATTTTGGAACAAAGTTCAATGTCGACTGGTACTATCGGCAATTTAAGCCTTGTCACGATGAGATTGCGATGTCGCATATAACAGTTACCGTCAAGCAAGTCGGAAAGCTGTGGTGAAAAATCTACAAGGCAATCCCCAAGGTCCCGAGAATGGCTTTATTACCCCAAGCTAGGGCAGTGTCCCACGGTTGACCGTTTATTGACGTCAGCGTGGACTAATTCGGGCCGTTGTTGTTCAAGCAGAGATGCAGCGAGGTTAAGAGGTGAGTGGCGCTATTCACATGCCCCACAATCCCAGCAATGCGTCTGGGGGTAGTGCACAATCTGACAACGGAGTCCTACAAGATGGCGCACAAAAAAGTACTAAGATATCAACTGCATGACGTTGCAATCGCATGACCAAAATTATCATGGCTAGAATAATAGACCTCGACCATCTCATCTAACCCCAGTATACAACAATGGCTCTACGGATCGTTTGATAACTCATGCAGAGAAGGCCGCCGAAGTAGGTCGCCAGCTCGCACTATCATGAACTAAATATCTTAAAGTTTTTCGAGCACTATCGCTGCTCTTTAATCTGTTTCTCCGAATCTGGTGTCTCCTATCGTCTTTAAAGTCAGCAAAAGTCATGCTCATCTAGAAACCTGGAACCTTCCTCTCCAAGAAGGTCTACCACATTGGCCTCACCCTAGACAGTAAGCCAAAATTGGGCAACACAATGACTAAATATACTGCTAAAACTGTTATGTCCAGTAATCAACTGTATACTGTCAAAGTCTCTGAGTAATGAGATTGCTGTCTACAAATAGATCATACTCTCCGTGATTGAATACGGTATGTCGGTTTGATAGAGCTGCACTGCAGCCCACCACCTAAAACTTCAATGGGTTAAAAAAATAAGAAAACAAATTCCTGCGGATGGTTTTCGGCACCCCTTTCAAGACAAGAACATCCGAGGCTCATCGTTTTTCCAGAATAAAAACACTGCACGAGAGATTTTGTGAGTTTGAAAACTAATCGTAAACCGACTACATGGCTTCCGAGGAAAAATTCGGAAGCCAGTCTCTAACTAGGTTACCCGATTTCATAGTGCACATAAAAATTGCAGTTTTATGGTAAACGTCAAATCTCTCTTCCACAATGTCATAAATCCCAAAAAGTGTTCTCATTGAATAAGTTAATTGCATCACTCTTCTAATTGTAAAAAATGTGTTCACCTTGTTTTGGATTATTCCACAACATTACGCCCACCGCATGTTCTCGTTTATGTTCAACCTTGCAGACGAATCATTTGGTTACAATTTCGGTCTCATTGCTTGTACCATCGCATGAGTCTAATTTTCCGACGATCTTGCTCCATAGCCACAGAAATCCAACTCGATCTTCATCCAAAATAAGCGTTGGCAAATCTCATGAATAATGTGCGAAACAAAACAAACGGTACGACGGCGGCGTTGGAGTCGAAACGATCACTCATCAGATCTACCTACTCTACAATTAATTTCCCATTTTGACTCACACAGAACGGAACATGCTTTCAAGCAAGAAACAACAACCGAGAACGAACGGCTGCACAGTGCACACATATGGCAGCGGCGTGTTGCGTCAGATGTTGGAGCTAGCGTCGCGTCGGGAAATGATCACCGGCCTATTGTGGGCACTAACAGCGCGCCGCCGCCATCATCGTAGTCGTGAATTGCACACCTCATGTCGCACACAAATGTGGTTGGGCACATGTTGTGAGAAGTAAAGCCATCGAAAGATACTCGAAGTGTGTTGTTAGGCCGCGCCGCGCCGCCCGCCCGGGTGCAGAAAAGTGTAAACAATGAAAATATTGCACGAAAGGCGAACCACCGCACCGCTTTGACGCTCGCGGCTTCGCTTGCCTGGTTGCCCAGCGAGCCAGGTGGAAAACAACCGACCGTAAAGATAATCGGTAACAATATGAAATAAATCCTCCGGCGAGGTGACCTGACCTTTCTCATTACTCGTAATACAAAATATATGTGAACATATGATTATTGGATCTTCGAATATTGTCCTAGTCAACTCAAAAAAGCATAAATCGTAGGATTGCCAATGAGGAGACGACGAAGGACTTATTGAAAAGAAGCGCATCACTATGTTACTTGCTACAAAAGGATACAAATAATACAAGCAACGATACAAGCAATTACAGGAATAAACTGTCTTCAGTAATGATTTTGAAAATTGTCTTCAAAATGTTTAATTTAATTAATGATCAATCAATTTGCTAAATAAATTTTAATAAATCAAACTTCTGTTTGAAAAGCATTGCTTGTCTCGTTCAAATTTATAATAATGCTAGAATTATTGGAGATTTGTCTACATTTCATTACAATTTCAATTGTTTATGTATTCTTTAACCATTTTGAATACTTGTTTTCAATGTTTGGTGAAAATTCCTCAAACACAGTGATAACATTTTCTTCGTTACTGTAACCGTAACCAAAATCATAGGGGACGCAATGCTACTGTTGCGATCCGATCTTCTCCTCGGGTATAGGGTGGAAAATTGATGGCGTGCGTGAGACGCATTGTGTTGTGGGTGGCTGCTGCCGGAGTGGTGTGGTGTATGGGTTTTCCAGCGGTTTATGGTATGTTATGTATGGAAGTACAAAGAGTGAGAGATATATTTAAAAACACGCGCAACGCAGTCAGCAGCCTAAAACTGGGTATGCAACTGTATCATGGTCATATACTGTTTCATTTGCCTCTGTGTCTATACATAAATATTATCCGATTACGTATAGCTTTCTGTATACACTTGCGTTGCGGTTGCCGGCAGAACAACGTTATTATTATTGTTATTATAACTCTTTCGGTGCTACATTTTTTCCTGTTTGATATCTAAATACACCCAATGGAAACGCTATCCGTCTATGGTTTGTACACTTAGGCTCGGTTTCAATTATCAAATTAACGTTAAAAATGACAGAGTTGTAATTTTCGAATACAAATTACGTATTGTCTTGAAAAGGAAGGAGGTTGCGTAAAGTGTGTCGATCCTTCTAAAATGTTTAGATGCTTCGTACAAAAAGTGTGATATAGATAAGAGAAAGAAGGGTTTAAAGCGGTTATTTTTTGCGTTGGGTAACTGAAAACATTAAATTAATCAGTCCACAAAAATCAGAAATATATTTGCCCAACGCATTTTATTCAGCTTGACCGCTTATATGTTTACAGTCAAATCGTAGAAAGCTTCCCAAATGAAAAAAATCGCAATAGAAATACAGTAGAAATTATCGTAACAGGACGATGAAATGAATCGATATTACAGCAAACTCTTTTGTGGCTCACAATAAATAGCACCAGAGAATATTGTTTCCACCATAAATCCCATTGTTAATGGCAGTTTTACAATAGAAAATAAAAGTTCTATGTATCTTTAGAACAAAAATCAATATCAAATCAAAGAATATATTTTTTTACTCGTACTTAATACGAGAAAGGCAAAAATTAGAACATTAGAAAAACAATATGTTAACTTAATTGACATAATGTAAGAACAATAGAGTTAAAAGTACATAATCACCAATAAAACTAATAGATTTTTCATGATATTTTATTGCAATTCCATTATATTTTTTACTCGGGTCATAGTTGATGCTTTGTTTTAGGATACATAAATGTCAATTTCATCCAACATCTGAGCTGTTGTCAGAAAAAGTGATACATAAACCATTTTTGTCAATTTTGAGTTGCAAAGATCAAGTAAGGAAAAAAAGAATAAGTGATTTTTGACTACTAAATCTGGAGATATGCACATTTTAATTTCTGGTGTATATCACAATGGCCATTTCGTTGCCAGAAAAAGTGGTACATGTACAGTTCAAACAACTAAAATCAGCTTATATAAAAGAAAATTTGGCAACATGGGTGTTACATATTTAAACCCCTTAACGCTACATATGTTAACCCTATTTAGAATTTCATGATGATTTACTGCCGTTTAAAATGATTTTATAAATGTACATGCACTTTACTGCCGATGATCTACGGTTTCTGTTGCATTATGTTCCCATAAATAGTGGTACATGTGCATTTTGTTCCAATAAACTTGAAGTTGGTCAAGAAACTTCGCATATTTCTTACTACAACCTTTAGGCACATCAGTCATAACATGTTGGTACACTTGAGATGCAGAAAATTGCAAATTTGAGTTTATTATTCGAAGTTTTTGGGAAAATGCGTCTCCGGCAAAATTTACTCAATGTGACATGTTCCACTTTTGCTGGCACCGGTTCATCTGACAGACTGATTTAAAGATATCCGGCAGAATTGATAAATATATGTTACTAGTCGACCCGGCAGACGTTGTCCTGCATAGTAGGCGAAAATACGCGTAGAGAACTGCCCATGCGAAATTTCCATACAAATCTTTATTTAAGTTTTTGGCGATTTGCTCAACCCTACTCGTGATTTTCGCCTAAAAAATATCATATAAACCCGTCGGAAACGATAACGAACATATCTGCTGAAGAAATGGAGAAAATCCATCCAGCCGCGTTCGAGTTATGCGGATACGAACACAGACCATTTCATTTTTATTATATAGAAGAAGATATGGCCGAAAGTGTACGGAAAGACTATGTGAAATACAAAATACTTACATACACCAAACAAGTGCCTCTGACCTCAAATATTTACATATTGAGATTATAAATGTACCTGAAAAGAATAGAAAAATATGATAATCACTGTGTTTATGAAAGTGAACTATGTAAAAAAAAGGAATATGATTATTTTATTATAACATTTGATCAGTTTTCTGGGTACATTTCAGCAACAAACCGGAACAAATTACTAAATACTAGTGCTGTGCGCTGCCGCTGCCAACGATTTTGAGGCGGCAACTGTTTTCTAAATAATAAAAAAAAATCTATCAAGTCGTCAAGAAACCAAAATTAGTATTCAAGTTTTCTCGAAGCGGTTTTAATAAATCTCTCTAGATACAAAATGTGCTTTTTGTGGTAAAAAATAAATTGTCATAGATTTGTAATCGGCGTCGGCGTGACGACAAACAGTACCTTAATTGGTAAACAGGTTGGTTGGTTGGTTAGAGTTTACACTCTCTAAGCTTTTATCTAATTAAATACAACTGAGCGATGTTAAACATATTTTTGGTATTCTTCTAGGCAGATTTAATCAATTCAGATACTTCAAGTAGGCAATTATCTGGCGTAGACGTTATCTGGGCAAAGTATGATTTTTCGTTTATTAAAATCAACCAGATTTTATTCAATTAATCAGTTTACTTTGTTTTCTTCAGATCTGTGTTTAGGTGATGCCTGTCCAGTTATTTCCCATTTAATAATATTTATTGCCATCGCATGTTATCGCCTCGCTGCTTAGCATTAATTGATAAAACACTTCTACAGGTAATAACTACAGGATTTCTAACCCAACTAACCTACATATGCCAAGAAACAAGTGATCAGCCAGCAAAATAGGAATCAAATAATCCGAGTGCATGCAAGTCCTCCTCGAGCATTCCATGTCCATGTTTCATGCCCGTAGAGGACCGGTCTTATCAGCGTCTTGTACATGACACATTTGGTACTCAACTCAACTCAACTCATGGATCCTGTACACCTCCGGTGGTGCAAAGGGCCGACTTGAAAGATCTCCATCCTGAGCGTTGCCCGGCTATCGCTTTAACCTGTTGCCAGGTTAGATTTCGGTCGACTTCTTTTATTTCTTTATTGAGGCTTCGCCGCCATGAGCCTCTGGGTCTGCCTCTGCTGCGATGTCCCGCTGGGTTCCAGTCTAATGCTTGTTTACAGATTTCGTTTCCGCCCCTACGTAGAGTGTGGCCGACCCAGCCCCACTTCCGATCCCGAATTTCTGTTGCTATCGGCCTCTGGTGACAACGACGATGGAGCTCATTGTTTGAGATCCAGTTGTGAGGCCACCAGGCCCGAATTATATACCGCAGGCATCTGTTAATGAACACCTGCAGCCGTTGAGTGTTCTCCACTGATACACACCATGTTTCGCTAGCGTATAACAGCACAGATTTCACGTTAGAGTTGAAAATTCGTATTTTGGTGCGTTCACTTATCTGCCTGTTTTTCCAGATATTTCTTAAACTCGCAAAGGCAGCCCTTGCTTTCTTGATCCGTGCGCCTATGTCGATCTTGGTACCGCCATCCGACGCCATTTGGCTACCAAGATATTGGAAGCTTTCAACATTCTCCACTGGTTGCCCGGCTACTGTGAAACTGGAAGGAGTCACCGTGTTTACATCCAACGATTTGGTTTTGTTGACGTTGATGACTAAACCTGCCGAGGAGGAGCGCTCGGTAAGGTCGTTGAGCTTACTCTGCATGTCAGAGCGCCGTTGTGCGAGGAGTGCAACGTCATCCGCCAATTCGAAGTCGTTTAGGTGCTCCATGGTTATAGGCTGCCATAACAGCCCGCGGTTTTGGTTCTACGGTCAATCGCCCTCTACCAGAATCTCATCGATTACGATGAGGAACAGTAACGGTGATAGGATACATCCTTGCCTCACACCAGCTACGACCCGGATAGGGTCGGACAGGACCCCATTGTGCAGCACTCTACACGAAAAGGCCTCGTACTGTGCTTCGATGAGGCCGATGATTTTCTCAGGAACCCCCTTGCGTCTCAGGGCGCCCCACATATTCTCGTGATTGAGACGGTCGAAAGCTTTTTCGTAGTCAATGAATACCAAGTAAAAGGGACTCTTGGAATTCGTTGACCTGCTCCAGAATGATGCGGAGCGTGACAATATGGTCCACACAGGATCTTCCGGCACGGAATCCGGCTTGCTGCCGCCGGAGAGTCGCATCGATCTTCTCCTGAATCCGGGCTAGGATAATTTTGCACAGAACTTTGAGAACGGTACACAGCAACATAATGCCTCGCCAGTTATCGCATACAGTCAGGTCACCCTTTTTGGGCACCTTTACTAAGATACCTTGCATCCAGTCGACCGGGAAAGTTGCGGTGTCCCAGATATTATGAAATAAACGATGCAGTAGCTGAGCGGATGTCATGGGGTCAGCTTTGAGCATCTCGGCTGATATGCGGTCGACCCCTGGGGCTTTATTCGATTTCATGCTTTGGATGGCTGTTTGAATCTCTAGCAGTGATGGAGCTTCGGTATTGACGCGTGTTATACGTCGGATCCTAGGCAGATCATGCCGAGGTGGTGATGGCCTGGCTGGCACTTGAAAAAGTTGTTCGAAGTGCTCGAACCAGCGTTTCAGCTGGTCAGTTGGGTCGGTCAATAACTGATCATTCGCGTCTTTCACAGGCATCGTTGCATTCATCTTCGCCCCGCTTAAGCGTCGTGAGATATCGTAGAGGAGGCGAATGTCCCCGGTTGCGGCGGCTCTCTCTCCTTCGTCGGCCAGAGAGTCTGCCCACGCTCGCTTGTCCCGTCGACATGAGCGTTTTACTTCCTGCTCAAGAGCCGCGTATCGTTGGCGGGCTAGAACTTTGGCTCCTCTGGTTTTGGATCGCTCTATCGCGGCTTTGGCTTCTCTTCGCTCCTCTATCTTCCTCCAGGTCTCATCGGTGATCCATTGTTTTCTCTGGGTGCGTAGTTCGCCCAGATTGTTCTCGCTGGTGGCGATGAAGGCATTCTTGATGGCGGTCCATTGGTCTTCCACGCTGCCACCTTCCGGAATATCTGCAGCACGCGTCTCCAGTTCTTCAACGAAGGACCGTTTCACCGTGGCATCTTCCAGTCGGCGTGTGTTGAATCGTCGTCCAACTCTTTCCTCCTGCCGACGAATCCGCGCAATGCGCAGGCGTATTTCGCCGATGAGGAGGTGATGATCAGACGCGATATCGGCACTACGTTTATTCCGTACATCAAGAAGGCTCCGTTTCCATTTTCGGCTGATGCAGATGTGGTCGATTTGATTTTCTGTAAAGCCGTCACGGGAGACCCACGTGACCTTGTGAACCGGTCGATGAGGGAAGAGCGATCCCCCGATCACCACCATGTCGTTATTACCACAAAATTCTGCGAACAGCTCTCCGTTTTCGCTCATTTCTCCGAGACCATGGCGTCCCATAATGCGCTCATGGTTCGAGTTGTCGGATCCGATCTTCGCATTGAAGTCGCCCAAACAGATCTTTATATCACCCTTCGGAATTCTATCTACGACGGCATTGAGTTGACTGTAAAAGTTCTCTTTGTCTTGCAGATCGGCAGCATCGGTTGGCGCATAACATTGGATTATAGTAAGGTTTCGGACCCGTGTTCTAAATCTGGCAACGATTATCCTTTCACTTATAGGTTCCCACTTCATAAGCGCAGAGTGTGCCTGAGCGCTTAGTAGGAAGCCAACTCCGCGTTGCCGGGGAGCGTGTTCACCTCGTAAACCAGAGTATAGCAGAACTTGTCCTGACGGCGTTCTGTGTTCTCCAAAGTTTGGCCAACGGACTTCACTCAGTCCCAGGATCTCAAGCTTCATGCGGCGTGCCTCATTGGCAAGTTGTGCCAATTTACCCTGCTGGGCTAGGGTTAAAACGTTCCATGTTCCTATTCGTGTCCGTTGTTTCGCACTAAGAGTCGTCGCCGGAAAAATCAGTCCGTATTCTTTCATTATCGGATTCTCGAACAAATTGATGTTTCGGGAACAGTAGGTTGTTGGCCCAAGGTTCCCTATCCACCGGGATGGGGCTGCCATCTTAGGTATAGCTTCCGGGGAATAGCATTTCATACTCAGCCGCTGGATGCCAGAACAGACGCTGTTGGAGCCGCACCTCCTTGGTGGACAAACGCTCGATCAGTCGGGTCAAATTTGTTTAAAGTCCTACCCAACACCAGGACTAGGCTAGTGCGCTTTGAGCGGCACACGGTCGCTTTGATAGGGCCTGCTTGGGGACACATGCAGCTTTTTATAGAAGTTCAACAGAGTCCACTGTCGAACCCTACCACATCCTAGGCATACCCCACAGGACGCACCCTCTCACTCTAGCTGATGTCAGAAGGACAACAGTGCCCAGGGCTGCACTACTACCAGCTAAGTACGCAACCCTTAGCTGGCGGTCAATTGTCATCGGAAGACCCGTGGAAGCGTGAGTATTGGAACTTGTGAGGACCAGAGCTATGTTAGGCGCCCCTTCCCGGATGTCAACTCACCATTTCGCAGCCCACACATTTGGTACGGTGATGATTTTTTTTTTTTTGAATCTTCGTATTTCACGACTAACTTTATTATCAGCCGTTAGCAAGGATTCAAGGTAGACGAATTTCTCGACTATCTCGAAGGTATCCCCGTCTATCGTAACACAGTTTTCCAGACGGGCCCTGTCGCGCTCGGTTCTGCCCACAACTATGATGCATTCACCACCAGTCCAACTTTTGTTGCTTCACGTTTCAGGCGGGTGTACAGTTCTGCCACCTTTGTAAATGTTCCGCCGACAATATGCATGTCATCCGCGAAACAAATAAATTGAGTAGATCGGTTGAAAATCGTACCCCAGCTGTAACACCCGGCTCTCCGCATGGCACCTTCTAGCGCAATGTTGAACAACAAGCACGACAGTTCATCCCCTTGTCTTAGTCCCAGGCGCGATTCGAACGAAACGAAGTCTCCAGTTTCCCAGATTCTAACTAGCTAGTGGCTAGCTTTTCCGGACCTATCTTGATGAGCTCAGCTCCGATATCATCCTTACCAGCTGCTTTATTGGTCTTTAGCTGCTGGATGGCATCCTTAACTTTCTTCAAGGAGGGGGCTAGTTGGTTTCCATCGTCCACTGAACTGACGTAGTCATCTCCTCCGCTGCCTTGACTTTCACTGCCTGTACTCTCAGCGCCATTAAAATGCTCCTCGTAGTGCTGCTTCCACCTTTCGATCACCACACGTTCGTCCGTCAAGATGCTCCCATCCTTATCCCGGCACATTTCCGCTCGCGGCACGAAGCCTTTGCGGGATGCGTTGAGCTTCTGATAGAGCTTGCGTGTTTCTTGAGAACGGCACAGCTGTTCCATCTCCTCGCACTCCACTTCTTCCAGGCGCCGTTTCTTCTCCTGAAAAAGGCGATCTGCTGTTTCCGCTTCCGTTTATATTTTCCAATTTTTTGACGTAGGACTACGTCTGTGTTTTCTATATTGGGGTACACTTTAAGATTGCGAAAATCGGGGACCGTCACGAAAATATGATAGACTTTAAACTTTAATATCTCAGCCGTTTCTCGATGGATTTTCAATTTTTTTGGACCATTCGATCAAGGATGAGTCAACGCTTCTTCGTATTTATTTGAAAATACTGATTTCTAACTATTTATTATCGATAATTGATAAAAAGTTTGAAAATAGGTCAACCAACCAATCATGTACATGACATCATGACAGACATCAAAAATCAATCACTTGCTGGTTTGGATCTAATCCTCAGTTTGAACAAGGTTTCACGCAGAGCAGACGCATCAAAGCGATCGCTGCGGAGCGGACACAGCATCACGGAGGCGCTAATAACATTTTCAAAGGAAATCCATCGCATTGGTGGTGGACGAAAATGGACTGTTTCGGTGGCATTCGGTTTGGCGTGGTAGGTTGGTTGCTGTTAGTGATTCCATCCATTAAAATTTACTACAACATCTCCCTCCAAAGCGCTATCAAATTTGCTATTAACGATTGAGTTTTGCACTTTGAAGAAAGTTTTTTTCGGATAGTCGGATCAACCTTCTTTTGTATAAAATGGTGGCTTTTATATAATATCAATGAAGACGCCACCTCAAGGGAAACTATCTACAGCAACCACCCATCGGTGAACGTCGCTCGGACAGACAGATGCCAAGAGATAATGTTTTGTAATATGAAGAAACTTCGTCTTGAGTCAAATTTTTGTTGTTATTCCTTGCAACGCAACGCATCTTAGATAACCAACATCTCATAACCAAATTCAGAATCTTGCGAAAAAAAATCATAGGATTTTCAGAATCTGTCATTCTCGGAACGGTCCGTTATCTGCGGAATCCCGATCAAAATGGCTCGCGCGCGTCGAAAAGCAGCTTTCTTGTATATAATGAAGTAATTCCATTTGCCCCGCCCCTTCGTTAATCGTTATGAGTGCACATTATATTTACACCTATATCAGATCACAAAGGGGCGGAGCTAACGGGCTTAATTTATTGAATACAAGAAAGCTGCTTTCCAGCGCGCGCGAGCCATTTTGATCGGGATTCCGCATAGAGCGAACACAGCAGCACGAAGGCGCTCTGGTAGCATTTTCAAAGGAAAACCATCGAATTGGTGGTGGAAGTCCGTCATTCAACCTCAACAACAAATCAAAATCTTGTGAGGAAATTCCATTTGACTGCTACTGACGCCATCCATTTGAACAAACTTATTGCATCATCTCCCTCCGACGCGCGCTTGTGGTTGTGCTACCAAAGGGCAACTTTCTGTCGTCGCCAAACGATGGTAACCCGGAAAATCGATATCATTTCTAATGACTAACGAAACAAAATGAAATAATCTTGCCAGAAAATTTCACTTTCCGTCGACGACGGCCAAATCGATGAAGACGCCACCTTAGTGGAAAATGTCGTTTAGCTGCCTTAGTTTTTCAAATGGCGTATTATTAAAAACAATAAATCTTTCCAAAATCGTCATTGTCGTTTAAAAAGCCGAACAGTCTGTTTGTCTGGGTTAACAATTTTTTCAACGGTCAAAACCTCTTCTTGGATAAATAGTTTAAGTCCTGAAAAGGACTGTTTGTAATTTATTCTTGAAGTCCCGCTCACTTTGCCACCAGCGCTATAGAAAACGATGCATGCACGCTTCCATCGCGGGCGGAAGTCGAACGTTGCAAATAAATATATTTGTGTTTGGTTACGCGCCACCTCCGATTTTGCTTATTTTTCCTTTATTCCGGACATTTTTGAGCATAATGTCTTCTAGGATTCTGATGATATCCACTGAAAGATAGGCGAGTGGCTTCAATGGCGATACGGCCGATGAGTCGTTCCTTTTCCATGGCTCGTTCATCCAAATGGGAGCTACTTTCAGTTTCTTTATTCGGTTGACCTCCGAGCAGTTTGCACAATGCTAATAAATTTACACAAATTATGATGAAAAATACCCTCCATTTCGTATAGCTACGTAGTCCTTCGTCACCTTTGTGTACAACCCGATTGGGCTGCACCTTTGAGTTTTTTGCACGAAAACTTTCCTTATAAAAAATACTTCTTAAATAATGGTTGACAATGTACGAGAAAAAAATATTTCACGGACACGAGGTAAATTTCTGCGAAAATTGTCGAAAAAATTGCATTTTTGTGACATTTATTTGGCTCTAGAGGCCACTTAATTGCATAATACCAACTGAACTAACGTATAAGATACTCATTCTGGTTCACAGAAATATAAAAAAAATAATCATTAAAAAAGTGATTAATATGTGATAAACATACCCAATAGGTGCAAAAAAAGTTTTTTTTTCAAAAATTGCTCTGTCAGAACCTCTTAACTATTTTTAAGAATTTTGGGTTGTTTTACAGAAATGCTCCAGATACGATAATCTTTCATATAAGGTTTGAGCACTATGACTTTTTGAATGTAGTGTTTTTTTTGACACCCTATTCCACGCATAATGACACGTAAATAGCAAATTTTTAGCACATGTGTGTCTTTAATTGGGATGATTGTACACATATTTTCGGCAAAGAAGACTGACCATATTCTAACAATTTAGAAAAAAAATCGAATCTCGAGTATTTTATAAAAAAAGTCGTATGCGCTTTCGAACAAATTAATTTTAAAAAAATGTAACTCGGAAACCGTTTATTGTACGAAAATACTGTCTGAGAACGAATTGTAGGGAACCGAAAGGACTTTATGAAGAAAATATTACACTGGCCAAAAAAAGTATTTTACCCTGAAAAAAATCGATAAATAATGAAAAATTTGAAATATATCAAAATCCCACATTTACTTTTTCGCCAAATTTTTACGACATCAGATCGATGGAGAAGTTAAAAATTAATAAAAAAAATTGAAGAAGCCATATTTGGATAATTTTTGAAACATACTATTTCCAAGAAAATTTGACACCGAATTATGATTCCTGGGCGAATTTTGAACAAAAAAGCTGGTAATTATATTTTCTTCCTAAGCAAATATTGCCGTTTTCGTGATATTTCAGATTTAATTTTTGAAAACTTAAAAAAACGGTTGTGTTCCGCCCTTTTCAAAACTTACTCGTCATTCTCCATCAGCAACACTACATACTTAGTTTTTATTTCTGCTGCACTATTGTGCCCTTCACGCGTAGGAGGAAATTCTCACTAAACAACATGATATTGAAAGGTACACGATTGGAACTTTCAAATACAGTCAAATTCCTTGGCGTAGTTCTTGATAGCAAACTTAACTGGAACATGCATTTAGAACACGCCATTAATAAAGCGACAAATGCTCTATGGATTAGTAAACGAACTTTTGGTAGGAAATGGGGACTTAAGCCGAAAATGATCCATTGGATATATTCAGCTATACACACTCAGTTCAGCTCGGCATATTTTGATTATTTTGCCGAGATCCGCACAGCCGAGCGCTCGGTTCGTGACTTACTGCCGATAACTCGGCTGAAAAATTAGTTTGTTTACTGCGGCACTCAAAGGAGCCACCGTGAACATACGTTCATTCAGCCGATATTCCAGCAAACGAACTTAAACCGAGATTTGCACAGCCGAGATCGGTGGAAAAATTTAAGTGTGTAGTAAAACCAAGAATTACCTATGGTTCGTTGGTCTGGTGGCCAAAGACGAAAGAGAAGAGTGCTCAGATGAAGCTCGAAAAACTTCAACGATTAGCGACTATCTCAATTACAGGTGCAATGAGCAGTACACCATCGAGTGCACTAAATGCTTTACTGTACATGCTTCCTCTGCATCAATTTGAACAAGTAGAGGCGAAAAAGATGGCGTTGGGGATAAGAAGTTCCGAAACCCTTTTGGGGGGTGACCTTAGGGGTCTTTTTAGCATTCTAAAAACTTCAGTATAAACTCCTAGTAATAAACAATGAGGACTGGATGGAGAAAAAATACAATTTCAATAGACTATTCAAAGTAATTGATCCTGGGCGCAATACATGGTTGAATGGAGGACCAACACTTCGTTCAGGATCAATTACGTTTTATACTGACGGTTCAAAATTGAACAACCATGTGGGAGCAGGAGTTACTGGCCCTGGGATAGACATATCGATTCCCATGGGAAGTTGGCCATCCGTATTCCAAGCGGAAGTTCACGCAATTCTAGAGTGTTCTGTAATATGTTTGCGTAGGAACTACAGACACTCAAATATATGCATAATGTCCGACAGCCAAGCAGCTTTGAATGCTCTGAAGTCGGCAACATGCACTTCAAAACAAGTTTGGGAATGCATTCAGTCCCTCCAAAATTGTCTTGTCGGAACCAAGTCAATCTATATTGGGTTCCAGGACACTGTGGAATAGATGGTAACGAAAAAGCCGATATGCTGGCGAGACTCGGATCATCAAGTCGGTTTACAGGACCCGAACCTTTTGCAGCTTACCAACTTCTTCTCTTCGTATGGAGCTGAAGGTATGGGAATCTATGAAAATAGAAACCAATTTTAGGAACGCAACTAATGCAAGATAATCGAAACGTTTTATCACTCTAAATATTTCCAAAGCTCGCATCATTTTATAATAATCTAAAAGGGACCTAAGCACTTATACAAGTCTCATTACAAGTAATTGTCCGAATCGATATCATTTGAAGCTTATAGGAAACTTCAGAATGATCTATGTAGCTTCTGTGACACAGAAAAAGAAGATTCAGAACAGTTGTTATGCCGTTGTCCGGAAATTTTACAAACAAACGAAGTTCTTCACAAAGGGGTTTATAGAACCACTTGAGCTTGGCAGAACAACTCCCAATTCGGTGGTGCATTCCATTCTAAAAGCTGAGCCGTGTTAATTAGAAGCTGTTAGTCAAACAATGACGATCACTTCCAATAGCGATACGCCATAATGACATAGCAAGAAAAAAGGGAAATATATTACAATAGATCAAAAAAATGGTCGCAGTAATAAAATATACCCGACAAGGAAAAAAAAAAAATTTCTGCTGCTCGGCAAAAATCCGCACAGCCGTGCGCCAGCAAAATAAATAACTAATATTCCGGCAAAAATGATGTTTGTTAGCTGATTTTCGGCAAATTATTTGCTGATTTCCAGCTATTTTGACAGAAATCTCGGCAAAAAACATGTTTGCTGGGGCACGGCTGTGCGAATCTCGGTAAAAGTTGACCATTTTGCTGAGATCCCGGTTAAAAAAATTAAGTGTCCGATTAGTACATGAAATTGCCAAAATTTAAACATCAATCTTTGAGGATACTCCAAGCCATGTAAACAGTTTGGAATACTGACAAGGATATTCGAGACGTTGTTCGAATAAAACCTAACGATACCTTACGGAAAACGCGTGTTTTTTTGAAAATGTGAAAATGTAATGTGCTTTCTGAGTTGTGAAGTGAATTTCAAAAGGATACATTTGTTTTAGCAGAAGTTGAGTAGAAAACAATGTCGTAAAACAGATGTATCTGTTAGTAGTAATCAAGCAGCGCATCATATCTTGTGAACTAAAACATTACTTAAACAAAACATTAAAAAATATTTCAAACAATGAAGAATGTGTTCCATTCATTATTGTGTACATTATTGTTATTATACATTATTGTCATATTGTAATTGAATTGATTTTTAATTTGGTTGATCGACGGTTGTGAATAATATACGGGCTGTTATTATTATGGGAGTATTTACCCTACTTATGCGACAACTATGATTCATTACCCCGTGGCAGACTGCTAATCAAAATTGCAAACAATCATCTCATCTGAATATATAAAAAAACGACCAGTGAGACATTATCAATCATAAACAACAGGTTACGTCGTTTGTGGCGCTGATTAAAACTACCCAGCTGAGTACCTCTACGCATTCCAGCTCGGTACTACAGCATACGAAACGAGCGGTTCCTCAGCTTCAGTTTTATTGACTTGGATATTGTTGTTGTTCATAACACTAACCGACTGACTGCGCAACAACGTAACAGCACTCGTACAATGTGAATTAAAACCATTCCCACATGCGGATATGTAACATCTTCACGAGATGTGTGCAACGGCGGCGCGGCGATGATGTTTCGAACGTGTGAGATGAGCGAACGGCATCAGGAGGGCCACTGGTGGTGCAGCGAACGAGCAGCTCCCAACCCTCAGCGTAGTGTTTGATGATTGATGCACGTTCGAACTAAATGTTATGTAAACATTTTGCAGTTTGTTGTGGGATGAATCCGCGCTTTGCTTGTAGTTTGCATTGTTTTAATTCAATCCTAAAATTGCTAGTACCGCCCATGTAGTTTAAGGCGAAATAAAGATCCGAGTTATAGGGTGTCGATGCCACAATGCGAGTGAAGTGTGTTGCTGCTGCAGCGCCCTATATGCCATATGTGAGTGACTGAGTCAGTGAAAAATGTTTGAATAATATCATAAATTAATTTAAATACTGTACTTATGTTTGACTTAAAAAATAATCCAAATCACACTTTTTTCTTGATTTTGCCAGAGCAAGTATCGGCAACGCAATTTTGTTTTAAGAAGCTGTCTCGTGAATACATTGCTGTAGATTCTTTGGCCAGTAGCCTAACTGAGCTCCAATATGCCCCAGAAGAGGGGTGCACGTTCGATAATTGGTACTCCCGGTACATGAAACTATATAATAAGGATGTCAAGGAATTGGACAACTCTGAGAAAGTTCGACTCTCAATGGGGAAACTCAAATCTGCACGAGCGATACGCAAGCCTTTTTCTTCCGAAGCAACTCAAAGAATTGACTTTCATCGAAACCATCAAGCATGTTTTTCAAATCTTTATTATTGACTTTCAAGCCCAGCGCTGGCTCGTCTCTATCGAGAAATTTGAATTCGCTTTTCGGATCAACCTATGCAACCTGAGTGTACTGAATGAATTGGAGACTTCACGTCTTAGTACAAGTAAAGATCATTGAGTTAATGATGCAATGCAGCATCATGAAGGCTGTTCTGATGACATATCGAAAGACATCCATTTTGTGATTATTTTTTATACTACTGGTGAATAAATTTTTGATACTCCTGATCAAAACACAAAAGAACTAATTTATATCCAAAATTATTATAACCGCTCAAAACCCAATTTAATTTTAAACTCACTATGTTAAGAGTTGGAAGGAGCGGGTTTTATCATACGTGCTTCGCCACCGAGACACTTGTAAATTGTCATGTTGATTCTACACAACTGACAGTTTCGGACTCTTCCGACAGTGCCACATTATTATCGTCTTATCATTCATTTGACGATGGCCCCATTTCACGTCATCAAACGTGTCTGTTGGCACCACAATGATGGAGAACAGAAAACCACGAGATAAGATACCAGCCTTTGGGTTGGGTACACGTCTGAAAGGCAGCCAATAGCGCTCCTATGTGGCTACAATATAAAAAAAAATAGCAGTCCAAAGAACCACAGTTTAATTAGAGAGAAAGAGATCCGATTACAACGTGCGGAATCAAACTTTGGATGGAATGAACACCGCGCTTGTGACTCAGCTTGTACGCGTTTATCGCGCAGAGGTATTCAAGCATTCGACTTTTGTCTGGTAGCCGTTTCCTGTGTAGCAGAGGAGAATTCCAAAACCATATGCTTCCACTTGCAGTTGCTGGATTCCGTTACGCAGAAGCACTACTCGTGATTCGTCGGGCGGTTGGCGTGAGCTCGAATTTCCAAACTTGAATAGTGTACTCATCATCATCATCTGTTATTGTACCTGAATTTCGCGGTTACTCCCAAACTTTACGCCAACCAGCGCTCAGTTCATTGCGATTCAAGTGGAAATTTTGGGGTTTCTATTATGTTCGTATTCCTTTCGCGCGAGCTCTCCCATCGAAAAAAGCAGGATTTATGGTTCTTGGAAACAATAATTCATTATGTTGCTGAGTTGGGAAGCACTGTCAGCAGTGTTGGCAAATGAGTGTTTTTTTGCATATTTTACAGTGGCGTCGCGTAACCTCACTTTTTACCTGTGCACTGATACAAAAAATGCAAATTTGGATATTTCTAAAGCCCGAATGGAAAATAAAATAATCAGAGTTGTTTAAACTAATCGAAATCTAGTTATTCTATACATTTTCGCACAAAAATTCTTTAAATTTAAGTCCAGTGCACAGGTACATTGAGGTTAGGGAAACGCCACTGATATTTTATATGCAAACTAACGAATCTGTTAATTTTCCAACACACACAGTTATTTGTGCAACGAATTACATACATTATTATCTGCAATGACTAAATACAGGTTTATTTTGATCATTAATTGGTCAATGTCTCATTTGGGTTTTCATTACTTTCGAGTTAACTGCTTGAATGACATTTAATTATACCATAATAATACATATGATAAAAAATGAGACTTTGTTCGGGGAAGTGTGAAAAAATACCAAAACAAACTTTTCCCATATTGAAAATACCCGCATGCCAGTCGTATCAAGAATTTATATAAGCTGATTGCTCAAAATTCGATTCATTTTCCGTTGACCTAAATCGTATTACGTAAACTCACTGAATGAGTAACAAGTATGCATTATTTCAACAAAATCGCAGCATGTTTGAGTTTATTAGATTTTTTTTTAAGTTTTCCATTAAAAACGCGATTTGCAACCATAATATGAAAGTACCGGCAGTGCACTTGTAAGGCAAACTGGAAAAACACAGAAAATGTATCATCAAAAGTTTTACTCATGCTTTTATCGAATATTTAAACGCCAAAAAAATGGCTACTAGTTGTACAGAGTAGATTATGAATAAATATACAGTCAGTCCAGCCTTGCGTGCAAAGGCGTACAATTGCCAATCCGCAGATGGCGAGATCGATTATCGGTGCGTTGAAAAGCTGAAAAGCAGACCAAGTTCCAGTTGGAATGAAGAGCCATAGAAGAGAAGGAGAAGAAGAAGAAGAAGATATAGTCAGTCTTGTAAATTTTTCAGGCTGGCGACACAATTTAAAAAAAATCCCTGGTATTTCCATTTTCTTTCCAAAGTTTTCGTCAAGTTTCCGTCAAATTTCAGCTTTCGATCCGCTTTGTGATATCCAACATAAAATAAGTTTGAATATGAGGAAATTTATGAACTTTCAATCGATAGCAAATAACCATAATATTATTATGTAGCCTTTTGTATTCAAGATGGCGGCTAATGTATACAACGCTGTTTTTATGCAAATATTAGTTACAAACTCGAGCATTCTGCCAATGCAATTGCTGCAATAGTACAGTAACATACAGTTATAGATTTTGATTTGGTGGTCGACAAAAAAATGATTGGGAATCGATTTATATAGGAAAGACTTAACTATATAGGGAAAATATTGTCGAGATCACGATCATATTTTTCTTATAATTAAATCATTTTTGCCTTTCTCGTACAACTAAGTTGTACCGAAAGGCTATCATTTCACTCCGAAAACGAACTTTTTATAGAAGCCTCTGAGACCCATAGTATTATATACCAATCGACTCAGCTCGACGAGCTGAGCACATGTCTGTCTGTCCGTGTGTATGTGTGTGTGTATGTGTGTATGTATGTGTGTGCACAAAAGCTATAAAAAACATTAGACAACTTTTCGTATAGTAATCTTCAACCGATTTTCTCGCAACAAGTTTCATTCGACAGGAGACAAGCCCTTGTTGATCACTATTGAATTTTATAACGATCGGTCATTGCGTTTAAAAGTTATGAAGAAAATGGTACATCGGACCATATAAGCACCATATAAGGTTTGTGTCTTAACTAAATACGAGAAAGGCACCACCAACGCTAGGTGGATTAATCAAATTGCTTTATTTAAGCCTTTAAAGCAGTTAACAGTATCATGGGTTGATAGGTAGCTTATTAATATTGCTGATTCATTTACCAATGGAAATAGTAACTTTGATTGTGAAATCATTGCTTTTTGGCAAACGTATTCCATAATTGTGGGGGAGTGCATGCATATTTGATAACATTGAATAGGGGAACGGCACTTCATCTCATAGCTCCTATTTCAATCCCATCAAAAACAAAGCAATGGGAAGGAATTTGGTTTGTTTATTATTTTTGTGATTTTTTTCAGCAGTGAGCACGCATGTTGACAAAAAGAAGCAACGAATTTGGTGCCGTATTTCTTTGTTTAGCGATGAGATGGATATAAAGCTATGTCCATTTAGAATCCGGAATAATAAAATCATCTGTATCTCGGTAACGGATTGACGTACAAATAAGGTTAATACATCAAAACAAGGGTAATTCTCTGTACTTTGAGGAAAAATTATTGATACAAAAAAAATCTTCTTGTTTCTAGTGAAAATTCGCACCTTCTTCTTTATTCCTCTCATCAAAAGTTGCACACCTCCGGAGTCAACTTCCTTGGCACATTTGTTCCACATTTTGGTCATCAGAGTCGCGTCCCGAGCTGTTTTTCCACTTTTCTTAAGCTTCCGCTTCATTACTGCCCAAAATGTCTCGATGAGCCGGAGCTGTGGGCAGTTGCGTGGATTTATGTTTCTATCGATAAAATCTTCGTTATTATCGCGGTACCACTGGATGACTTCCCGGCTGTAGTGGCAATTCGCCAAATCTGGCCAAAACATCACGGGACCTTTATGGGCTTTATGGAAGGTCGACCGCGGTTTTTGAGACATTCCTCCTTGTACAGCTTCGAGTCCATCGTCTTATTCGTCACAAACACTTAGGTCTTTGCCCCACAGTTGCATATCCCTTGCCAAAATCATCCGTTTTTTTGACACGCTGCACGAAACTTTGTGAAATTTATACCACAGCAAGTGGGCGCCTAGGTAGACAAACCGCTGTAAAAGAATTCTTGCAGCGGTCACTTTCCGTGCCGCTGCAATACAATAAATGATTCCGGATTCTAAATGGACATAGTTTTATGTACAGTGAGATGGAGATCGGAACATTTCCCCTACTTAAATTTAGGCTTGGCATTGGTCATGACAGTCATTGGTATGCTTAGTTTTTTCTCCTATTGATCGTCGTCACCAAACGCAACAATAGCAACCATATCTCATACCCGAAAGCCATAACATCGCGACCAAGAAACAGCGTGAGCGTTGTCAGCTTTCTTCGTTTCCTCACATCATCCTTTTTCGCATGCTATTGGCACTTTGATGTTGCATGAAGAAGAAGAAGCAGAAAGATGATAATCAAGAAAATCTCCACTGGAAAGCATACGAAGAAGTTTTTAAAACTCTTCTAAAAAATTCGAAAACAATTTAATTAAAAACGGTAAGCAGCGGGTTGGACTTTTCTTCTACTCTATAATAAACACAATATTTCTATTCGAAATTTCATTTTGTGATATTACATTTAATACACAGTATAAGAAAAATCCAACCCCGTACTGCTTACCGTTTGAAATTAAATTGCTTTTAGAATTTTTGAGAAGAGTTTTAAAAACTTTTTCGTATGCTTTCCCGTGGAGATTTTGTTCGATTATCGTCTTTCTGCTTCTTCTCCTTCATGAAACATCAATACGCCAATGTTGCGCAGGATTCCAACCCGTTCGACGCGTTGCGAGAACAATCAACGACGTGACATACCTCCGGTTATACTCGGTTGGAGCACTGCATCATTAACAATTCAGTATTAAGAACAATATTAAATTAATGTTTGAGTTTAAAAAAATACATCGAATAATGCTTTTTTTTTTCGAATAATCAAAATTAATCAACATAGAGGAAAGGTATAGTTTTCACTAAGTTTGAAAAATCAAATAGCTGGCAAACATTTCAGTTTCTAAAAGTAACTCATGTCAACTTCTTGATGTGGACTCAATCTGGGCCGGATTAAATGATGATACTGATAATGCTTAATTAAATATCTTTCTTAACAACAAAATATGTGAGAGTTTTTAAATGCTAGTGACGATGGGTCCTGTGCACTCAAACGGTGGAAAGAGCCGATTTGAATGATCTCTATTCTGAGCTATATTCAGTTATCGTCCACTGTTATCGAGTTAAATTTCGGACGGCTTTGCTTTGTAAATCTTTTCTATTGAAATTGTTGTTTTCTTTCTAATATTTGGTTAAGTTGTACAAGAAAAGGTTGTAATATAATATTCGAAACCACTTAACTTGATGCATATTTTTTTAGCAGTCTGGTAGAAGAGGTGTACCAAAAGTCGACGAGACGCCCCTGGTTGTATCTAAAAAACAAAACTAATCGTTTTGACTAAATCAGACTGAGAAAATCATACAATATAGCATCAATGCTTCCAGTTGTAACTCTTTTGTATAAAACCTTGAAGCAAAAAAAAACCTAAAGTAAAAAATCTTTCGGAATTTTCTTTTAAACTCTTTCAAAAAATCAGTGGGAAATTATTTATGGAATTCTGACGAGAATTCCTTCAGGTATTCGACTGAAAACTAGTACATCAATTATTTTCCGTTTTAAATTCCATCCTTATGGAAAATTCGGAAAATCCATTAAATTTTTCGAAATTTCTGCTGGAAATTTCTTCAAACATTCAAAATTCTAAAAAAACGGTTTTCCAAAAAAAAATCATAAAGGAATTTCCGTATGAATTTCTAAAATAATTTCAGAAAGAATTCTAGAAGAAATTTATGGCATTCTTAAGTTTTTCCATTAATCCCTCCAGTAATTCTTCTATCAAATAGACTTCAAGAGTTCCTTCTGAAATTCTTTTAAGAATTCCTTCCGAAGCTCCTCTAGATATTACTTCGGAAATCGTTTTATAAAGTCTTTTGGAAATTTCTTCAAAAATTCCATCAAAAAATCTACTAGGAATGCGTTCCAAAATTCCTTCGCAATATTTTCTAATATTTACTTTAAATATATTTTAGATGAATTTTCTTGAAGAATTCCGGAAGGTTTTCATAAATAATTCCAGAGTGACCACTTTATTCCCATTTTAAAAGTCCCGCATTTTTCCCGAGATTTTTTTGAAAAATTCACGCGGGATACTCAATCTGTCGTTGCGCAGGGCCTACGTCATTGCACACACAGTGGTGTCGTCAATTAGGCCGATGACATACTCACGCGTGTGCGTGCGCGAACGCTGTAGGTCATCGGCCTTACAGGACACAATAAATATCAGCAGCAAGCGTCGAGCCAACTAGTGCACGAAACGGGTTTGTCAAATGCGAACCGGCACATGCCCGTTACTGCAATTCAGTCAGTACATTTCGATGTACCACAATCTTCAGCACAGCAGCAAATCAACTACCGTCATGGCCATTGGGACCAACATTCATCAGGTCGTTCTGCACGGCAACTCCAACCGACGATTCAGTCAAGGATTGTGGAGTCTCCTGTGTTTAGCAACCAACCTTCCATGAGTAGTTCAACACCTACGGATGACCACTTTGGAGGTTAAATTGCAGTGTCAAACGAGAATTTTCAGCAATCGCTATCGCAGCAGCAAATTTCTCTTAATTTCAGTCGCAGCTTACCCACACAAACAGTTCAATTTGGCCCAGTGCAGGAACGATGGGCTCAAAGCGAAGACAAATGTTTTACGAACGGCCAACATCTGTTACCAGGCAACCATTACTCTGATACTACTGCGATTAACAATCTCGTTCTTTCAAACTATGCTCATCTGACAAACTGCACCAGATACCCTATTCCAAGTCCTTCTACTTTCATACCGGTGTCCGGTAATCAGTATCAGACGTTTTTACCAACAAGTCAAGCATCGCAAGTACAGTTAGGAGTGTGTGTCCACAACCACCAACGTCTGCCCCTCAGTTTCCGACCGAGTTTCCAATGATGTCATGAGTGGAATACTAACCACGCAGCACGCCAGGTAGTATCCAGAGAATTACCAAAATTTTGTGGAGACCCTTTGGAGTTGTTCATCAATGCCTTCGAAACTACTACAGCGATGTGTGGAATACAGCCAGTTGAAAATTACAAAAGAGCTTGATTGGCAGTGCTCGAGACAAAGAACAGCTGCAACAATGCGAGCTGGGCAGCTATAGCTGACTCTTTGCACCGCTTGAAAGTCCCGGATTATCTGTGTAGAATTCTGAAAAGTTATTTTCAAAACAGGGTATTGCTAGTCGACACTGTCGATGGGCAGCAATCGATGGTAGTGTCAGCCGGTGTTCCACAGGGATCGATCCTCGGACCGGTTCTGTGGAACGTCATGTACGATGGAGTATTACGCTTAAGTCTCCCGGCCGGTGTGAAGATAGAAGGCTTTGCGGATGACGTAATGCTAGAGGTAGCTGGTGACACTCTCGAGGAAGTTGAGCTCAAAGCTTCCTATGCAATCGGCAAGGTCGAGGAATGGCTCAACTCGAGGAGGTTATCCATAGCACACCACAAGACAGAGGTCGTGGTCGTGCATAACCACCATGGGTTGCAGCAGGCGAAGATAAGGTTTGGGACCTACACAGTCAACTCCGTTAGGTCATTAAAGCATCTGGGTGTGATGATCATCAACTTCATGAGTCACGTCGATTATGCATGCCAAAGGGCTTCATTAGCGATTAAATCCCTATCGCGAATGATGTCCAACAGATCGGCGGTGCATAGTCAGGTACGCAAATTGATAGCGGGTGTTGCGTTGTCTATTATTCGATATGGCGTTCCAGCATGGTCCGTGGCACTAGAAGCCGAGTACAATGTTAAGAAACTTATCAGAGTACATCGACAGATGTGTTTGCGGGTTGTAAGCGCATACCGCACCATATCATATGACGCGGTGTGCGTCATAGCTGGTATAATGCTGATAGACATCCTGCTGGAGGAGGATGTGGAGTGCTTTAACGACCGAAACGTGGTGCAAGTGCGACGTGTCAAGAGTGCAGCCTCGCTGCTCGAATGGCAAAGAGCATGGGACACTGCAGTCAAAGGTCATTAGACCCACAGACTGATTCCGGAGGTGTCACACTGGGTGAATAGAAAACATGGTCAGGTAAATTTCCACCTAACACAGGTGTTATCTGAACGTGGCTGCTTTAAGAAGTTCATGTAGAGGAATCGGTAGAGAATGTGATGTTCGCATGCCCGCGATTTGATGTTGAACAACGTGACATGCTGCTTATCAGCGGCTTGGACACAACCCCGGACAACCTCATTGAGAAGATGTGCCGGGATGAAGTTATATGGAATGGTGTGAACACGGCAGCTAGACAGATTATGTCGAAGCTGCAGCGGTGGTGGCGTCATGAACAAAACCAACGTCTGCAGTAGAGACCCTGTCATGCTGCGAACACCCCGCTCACCCCGGCAGGAAACTTGTTGCGGGTGAGCTGCGGTTGCCACCGTATGTAAATACGAAGGTCGTTGCGGTTCATTCGCGGAATGTTGTTGCCGGCTTTCGAAAGATCAGGCTTTGAAGAAGAAGGTCGATGAACAGATTTATGAGTTTCTTGCACTCGGATATGCTCACAAAGCTACTGACTATGAACTGCGCAACTCTACCTCACTTCGAGTTTGGTATCTACCACTCGGCATTGTTCAAAATCCTTACAAACCGGGAAAAGTCCATCTCGTCTGGAAAGCCGCGACACGGGTTGGATAAATTATTTAACTCCATGTTGCTTGTCGGGCCTGATCTGTTAACTCTATTCTTTTTTTTTGAAAGTGATATGTGGGTTCCGATAACGGCAATACATGGCAGTTGGCGATGTGCGGCATATGTTTCATCAAATCCTAGTATTGTCGGGCCGCCACCAAACCGGACCGCGCGATTGAGCACTCGCGCTGCGACGCGAGTCGCGACAATTTGAAATATTTCATTAGTAGTGCGCATCATGCACGCATGGATGTACTATCATGCGCACTAATCAGAAATGAGTTGCGACGTCTGATAACTGCAGATATTTCATTTTATTGAAAACAAATTTTCGATTTTCTACTATACACGGAATAAGAACACTCGACAAACAGGCATTGCGGTTCTTGTTCAGGTCAGATCCGACGCATGCTTCGAGACAAAGTACAAAGTATTTTGACGTTGCCAGCTGTAATCCCTGAAATCATCAATACTCTGCGTGATGAATGTGGCAGACCAGAGCTACTGTTACATTGCTTACTGGTGAAAATAAGAAATGCTCCTCATCCTAATGCTAACAAGCTTGATACCCTGATAACCTTTGGTAGAGAGGTCAAGAATCTGGTTACTCACGTCGAGGGAGCACAGCTTCATATCCACTTATCGAATCCAATGTTGTTGTCGAAATTAGTTAGGAAGCTACCACCTAATCTACGTCTAGATTGGGGACTTCACGCCCAAAAATTACCAGGAACCTCGCTGAAAGTCTTTAGTGAATAGTAGGAGCATATGTTTTAAGGAGGGTTCATCAACGCTCACTTTGACGCAGGATAAACGAAAAAGAAGGAAGAGAGAACCAATTGCGGCAAAGGTGGCAAAAATGTGCGAGAACCACATCAAGTGATGGTTCACACATGCAATTGCTCGTCAGACACCGCACTGCATGCGTATTTTTAGATACGTTTTTCGACCTCAACTGTGAGGTCGACTTCAGTGTCTTGTACTTGACTCGACTTAAATCCCCTGAAGACCAACGCGATCGCTAGATCATGCAGGAAACAACAAAAACGTACTGCATCGGGAAGATTCGAGTGTGGACTTCTGTAGAAAAGCGACTTTTTGGAATTACCCAAAAGCAAATATTATCAAGCCCGTAATCTTTGCCAATAGTAAAGCGATGGATGAACGACGGTTAAGTTGCCTAGAAAAGCGACTTTCGAAAGATCAGGCTTTGAAGAAGAAGGTCGATGAACAGATTTATGAGTTTCTTGCACTCGGATATGCTCACAAAGCTACTGACTATGAACTGCGCAACTCTACCTCACTTCGAGTTTGGTATCTACTACTCGGCATTGTTCAAAACCGGGAAAAGTCCGTCTCGTCTGGGACGCCGCGGCACGGGTTGGATAAATTATTTAACTCCATGTTGCTTGTCGGGCCTGATCTGTTAACTCTATTCTTTTTTTGAAAGTGATATGTGGGTTCCGACAACGGCAATACGTGGCAGTTGGCGATGTGCGGCATATGTTTCATCAAATCCTAGTAAGAACACTCGACAAACAGGCATTGCGGTTCTTGTTCAGGTCAGATCCGACGCATGCTCCGACCATCTACGTGATGGATGTAGTAATTTTTGGAGCATCTAGCTCCCCATGTTTGGCTCAACACGTCAAGAATATCAATGCCTGTGAGTATAAGCAAAAATATCCTGAAGCTGCGACTGCCGTTATCAACTAAACATACGTCGATGACTTTCTAGACAATAGAAACACCGTGGACGAAATGAATTATGTAACTTCCGGATCGAAGCAATCGACGCGTGAAGATGTGTGTCTGACATGTCGCTAAAAGTTTTGTGAATTCCGTTTTTTTTTTCCAATTATACCTAAATAGAATCTATTTACATAGTTTGTGAAGTGTGCTTAAAAAAGTTATAAAATAATATTGGCATTGAAAGGAAGTGTGTTTGAGAAAGTGATCTGGTGTCAAAATCTTGCGTCGCTAGTCATTGGCGGAAAGGATAAATTTGGATGGCTGCATTCGACCTAAAACAAACTTCAAACTTCGTAGGAAACGGACGATGTTTCGCAAAGTTGGTGAGATCAAGCCATTTTTCCTTTATTAGTATTTTTGCTTTTCAAAATGCAATACTAGTGTTTTGCGGTGTTTTATGACTACCTATATTTATGAAGCTGTTTCAATTCCAAGAAATTTCAGATGTTGACAGCTGAGAGTTGACAGTACTGCATACAATCAATTCTTTACTTCCCAAAGAATTAGCTAACATTTACTTATACAACTTCACGATATTGGGAAACACACTTTCACACCACTTCATACTTTCTTTATCATTACAGATCATGTTTAGTCATGGTTTTTCTTTACTGTCTTTTCCACTTTGCTGTGGATTTCGCTCGTTTTGGGATGGTGAGTGGATATTCTCATTGGATCCAGAGGGTCCACTTGTTTTCCCGGAATGGGTGGGTTCTTGGTGGGGTTGGGGGATTCAGCGGAGGGGAAGTGTCCGTGACTGGATGAACGAGTTTCCCGTGTGTAGTTAATATAACAGTTGCATCTATTCTAATTATATATTTATGAATATGAAGATAATATTCTAGGCTTAGGATTTATGTCCGAAGCGAAGACATTTATTTTGGTGAGACAAATCTGATTTTGATATGAAATTTATGAAAAAAAAAAGAAATTATGAAATTATCATATCGTCTTTGTTTGCATCACATTCCACAACTGGAATACTAACGCCTTGTGGGTTGTTGATGATGGAGATCTCTCAACCAGGTTGTTATTCGTGCTTTCGTATTACGCGCGGCTGGCACAAACATTCATTAGCCCAGAGAAGGTTTTCCATCCGGCAATTTAAGGTAGCGGACTAGAAGACAACGCCTTTCGCATGGCGTGCCCGGGGCCACATGTCTTATCTTTGAGCTGCGGAATACCTGGTTAATGTCGGGGATTTATATCATAAGTATATTTCCTAAGAATCATTTCTCATCTCATTTATTCATTCTATTAGGAACAAAGGTAAGATAACTGATGGTTTTGTTTCTTATTTTTTGTTGTACACTAGTAAGGAGAACAGACGACATTTGTGATTTGTATTTACGAAGCTTGTTTTTACGTAGTTTATATTCTTACGAAATCAGTCAGCAGTTTCATGATTTTATTTTATGCGAAATACCATAAAACCAGATAGTTTTTTGTAAGTATGATTGTAAAATGTTGATGTGGTTAATTAGTGAATAGATGCGCATCGCGCACACTTTCTCGCAGTTTTGTGGCCTTCTATGGTAATATGCGAGGCTGCATAGCAAGACCGTGCTGAAGTTTTCGAAAGCTGATACACAGAACAAGAAAACCCCAAAATTTCAGGTCCCTACGAATTATAGTTTTTGAGATATTAGTTATAAAAAAAGCGGTTTTATTTTTCTATTCAAAATCTTGCTTCACTTCATACCAGCTTTTAAAGAGTTTTTTTTCTGATACGATACCAAGGTTTATATATAGCATTGAAAAGATAATTAAAAGAGCTTTCATATTGTACTAACAAAAATCGTGATATCATGAAGGAAACAAAATAATTTAAAAATCAAAATACGAAAAAAACATTGACGACTATAGATATTTTCAACTTGAAAAGTCAGCCACTTTTTTACCCGCATTGATATTTAGATATTTAGCTGAAGATCACATTTGGGATGTGCACTTTCAGATTCCCACGGAAAATCTAGCGCAAAATTTTGAGAAAACGCGATTTAAAAAAAACTCGTTTGCTTCAAAACTTGTCTTTTTTTCCTTCATAGCAACTCAAATTTCAATATTTTACTATAATAAGCGTTATTGCCAATTTGTTCGTGGTATTTTGCGAATAAAAATTCGATGTCGTTTGGAAATTTATACATAGTTTTAATTAAAGAGTCGAAATAAGCCCTTTTCAAAAGTCAGTCGCGAAATGGCTGGAATTGTTATTTAACAACATTTCATTGCTATGAAAACATAAAAAAACATCTTATAAGCTCGAAAAAGGAAGAAAATATTTTTGTCCGCTAGTTAGCATGGGGAGGCCCCATAGTGCAGTGGTAGCTTGGCTTTAACTAGAGTCTTCGCAGTTATTGATTTGGGGTTCGCTAAGGGGATACGGGATTGCGGGGCGGTAGTGTCCCGATGGCTATGTGGTGTCAACGACGAAGAAAAATCAGATCACTCCATATTTAATATACAAAAATTGAATGGTTCGTCACAACATGTGTCGACGTACACTAGTAACACATATTTCTATCAGATTCACATAAGAACTTTCAGTAAGAATAATAATATTTTGAAATATACATATGTATTACATTTTACATTTATATTATTTTTGTACAGTTCGTCATCGAGGATGACGACATGTGTAAGTATTTTTTTATAATAGTTTAATTGATATATTGGTTGTTCTAATTTTAACTAATAATGGTTGCATGGATCGCATCACTTACCAAGGTGAATCCTGATCCATGTAATAACGTACCCTGTCCCTACTAACCAAAATCCTTCCTGTGACAACTGTGGAGATGCAGAGGTGTTCTCGGTCTCTAGTAGCAACGGATGTCACACCAACATTCCTTCCCTTCCCCGATGACCGTAAGGACGTGGCCGGCGCCGTTATTGGTCCATTAATATCTTGAACTCTCAATCTGTGCACATTGAGGTTGGACAGCTAATCCCAAGCCCCAACTATTGGTTCCCTGTGCAATTTTGATTGTTCTGATCAATCACGGAGTAGCAACTACGAATTGTGCGGTCATCAAGCTCAAGCTCAAGCTCAAGCTCAATAGAAACACCGTGGACGAAATAACACGAATTGTCGAAGAAGTACGACTAATCTACAGCAAGGCCGGATTTTAAATCAGAAATTGGCAGTCAAACTCTGATGAAGTAACTACTTCGACGGGTCGGGATAGATGCGAATAATAGGTAGAATAATTCCTTCTGTTAATTATTCTGCTAAAACGACTGGAGTAGAGTAGATGTCAAAGGATTGCACTGAACGGAGCCAAGCGGCTCTTTAAATTTAACAAAATCTCATAATAATGCGTATAATATCAATTTGAATTGGTCTTCAATACCAAATTTTCAAAACGACTTTTATTTTGCTGCCGATGAAAATATTGTCATTAAACGACATTTCCAAAAAAACAGTTTTGAATAACATCAATAACGTTTCAAAATATATTGAATTCACAAGAACTAATTAAATAACTGGCGATCACCGGGAAAAGTACGGAAATTTTCTCGACTTCCCTGGGCATAAAAGTATCATCGTGTTATACGAATGCAAAAATGGTAACTTGGCTTAGAAACCTCGCAGTTAATAACTGTGGAAGTGCTTAATGAATACCTATGAAAATTAAGGTGCGAGGCGGAAAAGTAAGGGAAGATCTATTAATTACGTAACGCAAAAAATGACAATTTTTAACCCCTTTCTTTTTCAGTTATTGATTTTGATTACTTAGAGGCATCAAAAATATGTTCTAAGGGAACATATAATAAGCCAATAATCTCCTATATACATAAAAATGAATTTCTGTCTGTCTGAACCTTATAGACTCCGAAAAAAATTATATACAGAGGTTTTTGGGGTCGGGGAAGGTTCTTAAGATGGTTCGAGACCCCTCCCTCCTTTGGAAAGGGGGGCTCCCATACAAATGAAACCGGAATTTCTGCATAACTCGAGAACTAATCAATTTTAGGCGAAACGAAGTTCGTCGGGTCTGCTAGTAGACAATAAAACAAGATACAATTTTTAACGGGAGAATTTATTGATTGGTAACCGTTCTACGAATTGCATTTTTGTATTTTGCTTTTCTCGCACAACGAAGTATTACCGAAAGGCTTTGATTTCACTACGAAAACAAACTTTTTATAGGAGGCTAGGAAACCCATATATAACAATCGACGAATTGAGCAAATGTCCGTGTGTGCACAAAAGCCTGAAAAATCATTAGTTAACTTTTCAAATAGTAATTTTCAACCGATTTTCCTGCAACAAGTTGCATTTGAAAGTGTGCAAATCCTAGTTAATCACAATTGAATTTGAAAACGGTCGATCAATGTGTTTAAAAATTATGGAAAAATCGTGAAACAAAACAGATGGGGTCATGGCTAAATCCGAGTAAGGCAGTATCACTACTAGGTGAATAAATTTGTTTATTTTTTCTATTGGAGATTACTAAGATGAGAATTATAATCATATCCAGTAAACTTACAATTCACAACATAGTACATACAAAATTTTCCAATGTTTCTTTTCTTCATTAACTGATACCCATTCAACAAATTTGGAAGCACTGGATTGTGCATTACTCTTCTTACCTTTCGCAATCGAGCGGAGGAAGTCTTCCCCTCTATTTGGATAACTGGAGTGGTACTCTCTGCAATATCTCCCCTGGGCCTGAACCGGTACCAGCAGCAACAGCAACTACTATGAAAGTTTCGCCAGCAGCTGGAAACAATTTTTCACTGATTTCGACCTAAATAACGTGATTCTGTGTTCGTTTTCACTGGCAAATTTTCGACACTAGAATTTTCACTATCACTGTAGTATTTCTGATTTATCTTCGTCACTCTATTTGATCAGCAAAATTTGTACAACAAAATTTTGAAAACGCTCTGTAATTAACGTTACATATAAAATAGGATAAATATTTTACAGCTCTTCTTTATTAGTCATTATAAAAAGTTAAGCGAGAAAACAGATAAAATTCGCACTTTTTTGCTCGCTAATTAATTTAACGAATTCTGAATCTGAACCATTCTTTAGTAACTGAAGCACAAAACTATGACATTTCGCAAAACTCAACAGTCCCGAAACTACACCGGAAGAATAGGTGAAACGCACCGGAACGGCGGAAGCGTAAATAGCGATTTACTTCCTGTGTCAGTGTTTAGGGTCTGTTGTTTCCAACGGAGAAGGCGACGGCGGACTGGTTACCTACCAACGCAACGGAGCCTCCGCCCCCGGTGTGTGTGATTGCAAAGAACAAGAAAACTTGCCACGGGAGCAGCTCTGCTCGCTCTACCAGAGCTAAAACAAGCACTTCGGGAATAGCACAAGCACCAACAGCAGGAACAAAAACACAAAAAAAAACTTGAAACGTTGCACCACTTCAGCAGCTAAGCTGGAGAGTAAACTCAGAGCACAACCGACCGAACAGAGCGACGAAACCGAACTGAAACGCTACTGTACTGATGGCTCGAGCTTTGAGCCGGGCCTGGTTGGAAACTGACAAACCGAAACCACGCAGCAGCTCGCTGTTGGGTGGGCTGATGTTTTTATTGCGGCCGGGGGGAAATTCGAGCATAAAATGAGAGTATGCTCACGTATGCTACTTTTTCTCCGAAGAAAGCATGAAGCTTTTGAAGGGATTCGTGAGCTTGATCAACCCGAACAAAATAGTTTGACGTTGGACAACGTATTACCCGAAAGGCCGAAAGTATACTGGGTGTCAAATCATAATCGAAAATTGGAAACCGTCACGAAATCATGCAATATTTTGAGCGTTAATAGAGCCTTTATCGCTTGATGGATTTTTGAGATCTATATATCAATCGATTCGGAAACTCTCAAGCAATTTGTCAGTTTCATTGAAACATTTGCTTATTTACGATAAACTATTAAAAATTTCAATTTTTGTCCTACTCAGTAAAAATATCAGAACTAACAGACGAATCCAAGTAAAAATAAGAAGAAGATACACGACGTTGTTAACTTTGACAGATCCTACAGCACAGCATAGGAAGATCATTTTAAAATGCTTAGGTATAATAAATTCTAGACAAAATGTAATTAAAATCTGATTGAAGTATGATACGGAAAAAGTTCCAAGCTGTATGATAAATACATTTTTGGAGAATATTCAAAAAATTGAAATAAGCTTCCGAATATGTAATTCAGAACTTTTTCCTTATCCTACATCAATCAGTTTTTAATTATAATTTGTCTAGAATTTATTATACTCAATGATGATGATGATGGTCCCGCCACATACCCCTACAAAGGTTTGAGCTAGACGATTTATCTTTAAGATAATTAATTGAATGATATAATAACAATTTAATCAGATTTGCAAAAAACAAAAACGATCTGATTACCATCGCAGATATGAATTACATAACTTTTCATTACTATCCAGCAAAAAATGTAAATTAAAAAAAAAACTGTTGTTTTCATCTACAGATTCTCATAAGCATCGGTAGTGATACTTCGAGTTTATACTTAAATGCAAAACTTGTGATACCTCTCGCACAGATTTCAAAAGTTCCACCAAGAATCGCGTTTCATGTTTATACAAGACCACGTTTATCACTCGTAAGCATCAATAAAATTAATAATCTAAGTCGTCAACAAAACTAAAACTTGTGTTACCGCTCCGTCGATATCAAAAGTTTCGGTATCAACCACGGGAACAAAAATCTACCAGATAGCCCATTACTAATCCGAAGAATCATTCAAACAGTTGAAAATTCGCAAGTCTGTACATAAATTTTAAAAATCATCCATATCTGCTTTGCGCGCGCGCGAGACTCAAACTTTGTAGACTACACAAAAAGGTCAGATTACAATTACGTCAATATATATAAAATCCATCATCATCATCGAGGCGAACAAAACAGTTTATCATGGCCTCAATAAATGTAAAATACAATTGTCCAAACAAACAATCCGTAGGTCAAACTTCGTCAAGATACAAAATTTATTGAATTATAAAAAGTCAACTAAGTAGCTGCTTAAAAGGCAGCTTTTACGTGCGAAACACAAAGTCTCTTAAACTGTGATAATGTCGTTGCACGTTTGATATGTGTAGGCATCGAATTGAAATAATTGATACCTTTAAAAAACAAAGAATTTTGTGAAGCTCCATGCAAAAAGTATGGTGTTCTTATATCTTCCGCGTTTCTAGTGTTATATCTATGAATGTCACTTCCTCTTTCAATTCGATCACACAAATATCGAGGCAGCAATCCGTTAATTACTTTAAAAATGAACACCATTGTCAAATACACAATTCTTTTGCTTCACCGAGAGCCACTGCAAAGCATCCAACAAAAAGTTGAGGAAGTGAATCTGTTACATCTCAAAATCAAAGTATAATCTTATTCTGCAAACGCTGCAATCTCGATATTTGTGTCAGATTTGCTAATAACAAAATGGAAGGGCAAAAGTCCAAGTGAGGAGAGATGATTGATTTGTACAACTGTATTTTGCTAGCAATATTTAATTCGTTTTCAGTCGACAGAGGATTCCATACTTCTTGGCTATTTTCTTGATGACATTGTCAATATGTTGGTCAAATTTCAATTTATCATCAATAATCACGCCAAGATATTTAATTTCCCGTACGCGATCAAGTGTCTCTTCATCAATTTTCACCGAGACATTATCAATTGAACGATTTCGCGAAATAATCATGTACTTTGTTTTACTAATATTCAATTTCAACTGTTTGTACTTCAACCATCTACTTAAAGAATGCAAATCTTCATTCAAGCGTTCAATCGCATCTTCTAAGTCTCTAGCTGCAATGAATAACACAGTATCATCTGCGAATAAGTTTATATCACAAAACGTAAAACCTGTCGCATGTCATTTATATACATAATAAACAAAAGGGCCCCAATACACTTCCCTGTGGCACTCCTAGGGTGTTCTCCATGGGACGAGATACAGAATCATTAAAAGCAGTCCGTTGAGTTCTGTCAGACAAATAGCTTTTAAACCAATTGTATGCAGAACCTGAAATTCCAAAGCGCTCCAAAGTTTTCAACAATAAGGGCCTAGAAATTGTCTCAAAAGCGCGTTTAAGATCCAAGAACACAGCAACAATCGTATCTTTATGCTCTATGCTTTCTTTCCATTTACACACTTAAATCAAAAATTTCAGCTCGGTAATATTTTTTACTGATTTTATCCAGTAAAAATAAATTTTAACCGAGTCATCAATAAAATGTAAAAATCTTACCGATATCTGTATTAATTTTTGCCGAAGATTCAGCAGAATAAAATGAAATACTGAATCTCGGTAGTGTAGATTACCGATCTGCACCGTATTATGAAAATCTACCAAACTTGTCAAAAAATATACCGATCGCTCAGTAAACATATTAATCATTTACTGAGTAATCGGTAAGTTATTTACGGAGCTCTCAGTTTCCGATCAACAAGCGTGATGCTCGATGTGACGCCATGTTTTCCAATCAAATCTTTAACTTTGCGTTTCTGACTACGGTTCGTGCAAATTCAATTCTGTGAATAATCAGCATGCGTGTAAGTATAAATACATTTGATAATAATTGTATAAATATTGTATTAATGTTTGAATTGTTATTTATTACTAAATTTCTGAAATTTCAGGAATTTCTATGGATAATGAAATTTCCACTTTTGCGACTGTGTGGCATAGCGCTAAGGAATTGAACGTTCCGAAAAAAGTGAAAATAGTGGAGTGAACAATGTGCTCGGACCAAACCTATTTCCCGCAACTACCAGCTTGACACATCTTATTTGCTGAGCTCACTGCGCACCACTTTTTCTTTTACCCATTGGATCGATTTTCAAAATCAATTTCACCGAACTGTCCGTTAGCAGTTATCAGATTACGGCAGTGTTTTTTTGCCACAACAGCTTTAGTTATTCAAGATTCATTCATCTCCTCCATGTACTCCCATCTGCCACTAAGATGCTTCGCAGAAGCCTCCACGACAAAAAAAGAAAATAAATCGAAATAAGTAAATAAATCATTATTACTGAAATTTTTGGTGTTTTATTTTTCAATGAGAAACTGCATTACAAATTACATTTTATTCGGTATTTCGGAATACAAAAATCTGCAATCTTTTCACAGATCCACCCGTATTAATTTTTACCGAGTACTCAGTAAACTTTACAGTTCTACTCGGTATTTATTGACATTTCACTAGCGTAGAAGCTGAACCGACACCTCGGTAATTGAAATCGATTACCGAGGTGACTACCGAGAGCTCAGCTGTTGAGAAATCGGTAATTCGTTTACTGAGCCCGGTGAATAAATTTAAGTGTGTAGCTAATACCAAGTTCAAAGCGGTTTCGCAGGAGTGACCCTCCCGGTATCCCGATTGTTCCGGTATTAACAAGTTATTACTATTTAAATACATAAGTAGCTGGCCTTTAACAACAAGTGTGCAACATGTTGATGGGACGAAACTCTTCGGCTTTAATCGTTCCAGCAACTTTTTGAATTGAATAACTATGATTCCTTCCAAACTTGCGGCACGTGCCCAGTTTGCAATGATTCATTTATCAGGTCCAGCAGGTTGTGTCCGATGACATGAAAGCAATCTTGTATAATTTTAGCATTAACATTATCAATACCAGCCGTTTTTCCTAGATTAAAACAAATCGTTTCAAGTTCTTGAAATGTAATGGGGTGAAAACCTTCGAATCTCAAGTTACTGTTAACTGGCTGTTTTATTTCGTCAGGTTCATCCACTAACTCGATAGATCGGTTAATGGTTGAAACGCTTTCAATAAAATAATCATTGAATTTAGACGCGATTACTTCTTCCGACTCTTCTAATGTGCCATTAAAAGTTATGGATCGCGGTTTACAAGAACTAGGTTTTAACAATGATTTTAATATTTTCCATAACTCTTTGCTGTTGTTTTGATGCTGATAAATTTTCCTCTGAATATATTCGCATCGAGTATGCTTTAAACATTGCGAATATTTATTCCGCGCAACCTGGTACCTATTCCAATGATTTTTATTATTACTTTTACGACATTTTTGTACAACTTATCTCTTTTACGTTTAAGACGTAAAGATCTAGATTGTACCAGCTGTTTGAATTATTCAAAGTTACTAATTTCTGTTCAACTAACTGATTGGTACAGGATTTTAAGACGCTCGTGATAACAGCTGCTCTTTGATCTAAATTACCAGTATTTTCTCGAAAATCCACGTTTGTTTCGATAAGGCTCGTAATTGCTTGTTTCGAATATTTTCTCCAGCACTTAAGTTTTACCAAATCGTTATTATTACTACTGTCATCTGTAATGCTAATGACTAGTGTTTCATGATCGGTTACTTTTAAATCACAATTCGTAACACTAGTGACAGAATCAAAGTTAGAGTAAACATGATCAATCAAAGTTCTACTGTGCCGAGAAATACGCGTATACTCATTTACTTTTTGTTTTAAATTAAAAAAGTCAACTAATCGCTTCAAATGATTCGAATTTGAATCGTCACACCAATTGATATTAAAATCGCCAGCAATAACATTTAATTTACTAGGATCCATAAACGACTCTAACCAGTTTTCAAAAATTTCCAAAAAATGCTGGTCATTAGCACTGGGAGAGTGATATAAAATACCGTAATTACCCAACTTCATGCCACGTACAACTGCAATGCCTAAGAACCAATTGCCATCGCAAACTTCGTTCAATTGAAGCTTGAACTGAACTGACTCTTTGACATAAATAGCAACTCCGCCGGTGTGTCTCGAATGTGATAGACAAGCAGCAACACTATATCCCGGAATACTATATTGATCAAATGCTTCTAAGTTAACAATATGAGTTTCAGATAGAAATACTAAAAGTGGACGTTTATCTTCTACAATCTTACGTAGTGCAACGTAGTTTGTAGACAAACCAGCAATATTCAAATACAAAATATCTAAATTATTCACATTTCTACTGGAACTTGGTTGCTATTCATTGAAACGTAAGCTGCTCTTTTTACGATCAAATAACCTTTTATAAACTTTACACTCAGTACTAAATGCTCCGTGGTTTACGTCCAGATTCATTTTACGTTCTTTATTCATTTTCAAACAATTGATACATTTCAAAGCAGTTGACGTGCAATCAGATGTTTTGTGACCTTCACTGCACTTAGAACACGCAATACTATTCTTGCATTCCGTACTCATGTGCCCAAATTCTCCACATTGAAGCATCTTAGAACACTAATTTCCGGGAACTACAAGGCACCGATCAAACCTTATATTCATTTTTTTCGCGGTCAGCAAGCAACTATGAGTATCCTTATCGACTTCAATCACAACATTGTATTTGTTGTACTTGAAACGTGGATTTTCGTACGTCCTGATAACCTTTACTTCATTTATAGCGATGTCTTCATTTTGATTTTTTAAAATCTCGATGAAGTCATCGGAGGATAATTTATCGCACATGCCCATCACTTTAAGCTCGACTTTAAGCCTTGGCACCGATGTGGGAACAACAGCATTGTAGCTTTCACCCAGATCGCTTTGAATGCCATCTTTCACAACATTTACATTGTATCCTGTTGCACACTCAGCAATAATAGAGCCGTCTTTCCCGTTCCTAAAGTTACTGATTTTGTGTGTTTTTGGATCTAATTTATCGTTCAAAAATTTCCGAGTAGCATCACTACTCTGGTTGGACTCTTTAGGTTTAATCACAATAACCGGGCGAGCCTTACGTTTACTTTTCGCTTCCTGCGTTACAGCAATTTTTTCGTACTTTTAACTTTATTCCCAGTTTTACTTTTCACAACATCCATGAAACTAACGTTTTCTGTCAACAAATTTTCCGACGCATCGCTAACGTCATCAAGAACCTTACGCTTTTTAGGTCTGGGATTCTGACCAGGCTCCGAAGCCGTGCTAGATGTACCATGCATTATATTCATTGCAGCTAAGCTCTTATTCGAGTTAAATTGAAAAATGAACTTTTCATATTTTCCAACTCTTGACCAACTGATTTTTGGAAGCCACTAATAGCCTCACCCAAAACGCAATTCAATTTACTTGCCAATTGTTCCATACCGAGCTTCAACGCGCTGTCTATCTGGGCAGTAATGTGATCTCGGATGCCACCAATCGATTCGGAGAGAGAAGAAATTTTCTTCATCTCTTCCTCAAAACGGGTAACGTCCGACACCTTTACATTCTGTCCGTCGCAAAGCCGACTCGACAGACAGTCCGAACCAGGCTTGTAAAATGTCATCTGCATGTCATTTGACTAATTTGTTCATAACTTTCTTTAGAAGCCAAATTTATTCCATAATTTTAGATGTACTCATAACGCTTGAGTAGGGCTATATTTTTGTCCAAAGGTACATTGCTCTAAATATAACATCTGAGGCTGGAGAGTGAAAACTCTCCAAAATGTCACGTGTCATTTGACATAATGTCATTTGAATGACATTTTGCCACGCCCCTTTGGTGATTGTTACGGTTACACAATATTTCCCCTCAGTTCGATCAACAAAGAGACCGGACTAATGGGTCTCCTTTATTGATTATGCGCGTGGCATTTCATTTGAAATGTCGTGGAGAGTGGATAGCGGTCCCAGTCCCGTCGTAAACTAGTCGCCCAAGTAACCAAAAGTTCCTTTAAGAGTACGTTTTTCGCTTAAGCAGCTCAGTGAAGCTGATTAAGCGAAAAACGTACTCTTAAAGGAATTTTTGGTTACTTGGGCGGTTGTTCTCAGATGGCGGTGGCGGTCCCAGCATCGGCGGAAATGCTGAAGTCGATGGCGTGGGTCGTCGTCGTAGGCTGATAGTGATTCGAAAGGTGCATTGTTGGAAATCGGTTCTTCTCAGGACCACAATTTTTAGACAAGGTACACTATAGTTGTGTGAAGAATGTTGTTCAAAGTGGAACATGTGCACAAGCAAATGTTTACGTGCTACAAGCGTGGTGATGAAAACTGTCGGTTTAACATTCCATACTGGCCTATTAACCATGCTAGAGTGCGGTTAATACTAGAATCATAAGCATAATGAACTACAATGCTACAATTATGTTACAATAATATCTTTACGTTACCCAACGTACACCTTGCGGTCGTGTCTTATTCACAACCCTTATGATTTTTTTTTAGAACAATCTCGGTCGTAATCTGGGTGGTACGCATGCATTCTATGCATAGAATCGATTTGGTTGTCAAACTGAAGCCAAATTTTTCTATTGTGCAAGAGCTAAACAATGAAGATTGTGCTTATGTTCGTTTTAGATCATATATTGAGAAGTATTGTTATTATTTGGGGAAAAAATAAAAATAAACTTAGTTTGAGTTTTGTTTTCTTTGTAACAAATATTTTCAGATTATAAATATTTCGAGTGGAAAATTAGTAGGAATGCAACTAAAAAGCATTCGTTACGAAATTTTACGAGATTCAGCAGCTGATTGGGGCAGGAATGAATGTAAACCATCGTAAAGTCATGTAAATATAGAGTCTCGCGCAATGTTTGACAGCCAACCCGGATAAAAAATACAATAGAGTTGCAATAAAACATCATAAAAATACAATACATTTTATTTATGAACATTACATTCTACACTGCCAAAAATATCTATATAAGATATATTTATGTGTCGCCGTTATAAATTTTTGCAACAGCTCCACTCTAATATAATCGATATAGAACCACACATAAATTAAACAATTGCTAATTCGAGACCACACATAAAGTTTATTTGGATATATATTTTATTAGTAGTTCGCGTGGAGAATGGTTTATGTGTGCGCTGATATAGATTTTTAGTAGTGTATTGTTTTTATATCATACCAATTAAAGTGCCATATTGTTGTTCCAATAGACGTACATTAGATTCTATTTTCAGTAAAAAGTTGGCAATAGAATCACAATAAATTCAATTGTAATGGCAAAAATTTGTTCGAGAAAAAATCGATTTTTTTATTGTAAAGATACATAACAACCCCTATTTTTCTATTGTAAAACTGCCATTTACAATAGGCTTTATGGTGGAAAACAATATTCTTCAATGTTATTCTATTGTGAGAATCAAGGACGGAAATCTTCGTTTTACTATCAGTTGCATCGATGCTCAGTAGGCAGCTTCGTCATTGATTCGTGTTTGTTTTGATCAGACGCTCGGTAATGCAGGCACGAACATCTCGCAGCATGCTGTCAAACTTCCATACCAAATTTACCGCCCGATCCTCAACAGCCGATTGATAATCGAGCGTAAAAAATGAATATCTACCGGGGAAGTAATGAATATTTTGAATTGCACTTGATTTGCACCAATAAATGATGATTATTTTACTTTATATACTAAACAGATGCATATATTTTAGGAATCTGACTTCAAAATGTTGAATCCATGCACCGCAGTATGAAATGATATTCATATTTTGAGATTTCAAATTGAATATCAATGTGCCAAGTTGAAGATTCATTTTTGATACACTCTGCACAATACAACGCTGACACCGAGAGTCGTCGCTTGCTGCTGTTGGTGCACATGCCGTCCAATTCATTCGCACATTCAAATTCGGGAAGGACTAGCAACTTGATTGTGTGTTGGATGTCAGCAATTTGAGTGTAGTTGAAATGACTTTTTCTGTCCCTGGTGAGAATAGAGGTAATAAACTATAGAGGGAGATTGTCGCTGTCGTCACTGGCGAAACATCTTTTGCTGGCGATGATATGGCACTAAATGTCAACGAAGGAAAAATCAGAACGTTTTGACAGATAGGTACCCAACATGTTTGGGGGCGATAACAAAGGGAACCGCAGCGACAATCGTCCTCTATAGTTTATTACCTCTATTATTGTGAGCCACAATAGAGTTTACCGTAATTACTATTAATTTCAGCGTACGGTTACAATAATTTCTATTGTAATTGTTTTGGATTTTTTTATTAGGGAAGTAACTGCAAAATAATATAGTTTATGGAAGTGATTTCAAAATATCCCTCTACTCGCTTGAGAGCAAAAAAGCGGTTCTATCCACAGCACCCAGGTGGTAATGAGAATCTTGCCCTAAAAATATTTAACTAATTTCTTGTTCATCTTAAACTTTTTTTAAATGTTCTGCTAGAATTTATCCTTGCATAAAAGATGAAAAGCGATTTTTCTCAGTGTAAGATATAAAGCTCATTTTTGACATTTTGCAACCGACTCGACTACCCGAATACGTAAACAAAACGATTTTACATCGCCAGGTTTCGTTATTTTCATCTGTTTCCTAAAAAAGTGTAAATTAGAACGATTAGAGCTATTTAAATTTGTAGATTATAATATTAGTTAATGTAAAAACACTACAAGAACTTGTGAGAATGTTGAGTCTTCAAGCGTACGCTAGCGGAAGTGGCAGTAGTGATGGAAGCAGTGATGACGATTCGGAAACCGAACAGCGTCAGGCGGTTGGCAGCAAAGCAGTTGTTCCAACCGATGATGAAATGGCGCATCTGAAGCCCATCAAGGATCAATCTATGTCCGTGGCAAAGTCGTTGCAAGTCTGTGCAGCACCGATAGTCGTTCCTACGGTAGGGTTTTCTTTGTCTTTAATGCTAAGCTTTAATTCTAGTTCGCATGTTTTTAACCACTGATAAATGTTTTAGGAACAAGCGGATGTTTCGCGAATGTTGGCTCCCAGTATTAGTGAATTGCACTACAATCCTCGGTACGAAGAATTGTTTGCTCCAGTAGCAGGTCCAGCTAACCCCTTCCTAACGGAACAGATGAAAGCCCCAAAAAACACCATAACAGGCTTCGTCGAAAAGGCGCACATCAGCGATTTCCAGTTCGATAATCAGCGGAAAACATTCCACAGCTTTGGGTACGCATTGGACCCATCGGTGGATACGAGCCAGGCCGGTTCAGATGCAGGGCCAAGCTATGTGGGACATTTGCAAGCGGCCTACGACACCGATGGCAAAACGGTCTTCGAGTCGAGCAAACCCAATCGAAACGGCGACAAGCGGAAGCGTGTCAAGAATGCCAATCCGGAAGATGTAGAAGGCTTCTTGGGACCATGGGGAAAGTTTGAAGACGAGGAAACGGTTTCGCGTCCCAGCGAACAAGAACGTGCCGAGATCGAAGAGATGATGGCCAAAAAGCAACGAAGGAATCGTGTCACGGAAGATAAACCGATCGAGGAGAAGTCCGTTCTGCATATTAAGGATTCGGTCGATTATCAGGGTCGGTCATTCTTACATCCGCCACATGATTCTGGGGTTAACTTACGCAAAAGCAGTGCCCCGGATCGGTGTTTTCTGCCGAAGGCTCACATTCATACGTGGACCGGGCATACAAAGGGCATTTCTGCCATCCGGTGGTTCCCTGTGTCGGCTCATTTGCTCCTGTCATGCAGTATGGATGCGCGCATCAAAATCTGGGAAGTGTATAACGAGCGAAGATGTGTTCGGACTTATTCGGGCCATAGACAAGCTGTTCGTGACGTCAGTTTCAACAATCGAGGCGACCGGTTTGTTTCTGCCGGATACGATCGTTACCTAAAGCTGTGGGATACAGAAACCGGAGATGTGATATCACGGTTTAGCTCTCGTAAGATTCCGTTCTGCGTCAAGTTTCATCCCGATTTCAATAAGCAACATTTGTTCGTGGCCGGAACGTCTGATAAAAAGATCATTTGTGTAAGTTCAATTTTATATTTGTTTCGTTTTGATTGTAGGTGTTTTTTCTTATTATATTTTTATTTTCGATTTTTGCCCTTTATTTTCTTAAAATATCTCACGTTAACTGTTTGCCTTCCAGTGGGATACACGCAGTGGCGATATCGTACAGGAGTACGATCGACATCTGGGTGCCGTCAACACTATCACCTTCGTCGATGAGAACCGTCGATTCGTCACCACCTCGGACGATAAGAGTTTACGAGTATGGGAGTGGGACATTCCAGTGGATATGAAATACATTGCGGATCCCACGATGCACTCGATGCCGGCGGTCACCCTATCACCGAACGGAAAGTGGCTCGCCTGTCAGAGCCTGGACAACAAGATCGTCATCTTCTCGGCCATTAATCGGTTCAAGATGAATCGAAAGAAGACCTTTACCGGACATATGGTATCCGGCTATGCCTGCAATTTGGACTTTTCTCCTGATATGAGGTATGTTTGGACAAGCCCAAAGCAATCATTTCAACCGGACCATAACATTGTTATTTGACCTTATTTCAGTTACTTGGTGTCTGGCGATGGCGATGGGAAATGCTACATTTGGGACTGGAAGACGACCAAGCTGTACAAGAAGTGGCAAGCGCACGAAAACGTTTGTATTGCGACGCTGTGGCATCCACACGAAGCAAGTAAGCTTGTGACGGCTGGTTGGGATGGAGTTATCAAGTACTGGGACTAACACAGTAGTGGATAATATCAACGTAGTCATGAGTGAGTATGTGGGAAATGTATGGTGAAGAATATATGAACGACATTGCAGAAAAATTACTTTTAAAGAGTTGGTTGTGTTCGATGACTTTCCTCATAGTGATCCAAATTGAGCATAATTTTTCATCATTATTGCGAACATGGAATGTAAAAAGAGTACCTACGTGTGCCGCATTTGACAGGTCTCCTGCTTGTTTGGAACGCGGTTTTATTTATATCGTCACAAAAATTGTCCTTCGCTCGCTGCCGTGTCACTGTAAAAGCCTTTCTTCACGCAGAACCAGGGTTTGCAGAAATCGCTCTCAATAGATAGCGACCAACGATAAAAGACAGGCAAAAACCTCTTCGAATCATAACAAGCCATGAAAACAAACTATCGCACTTGTATACAAGTTGGAAAAAAAAAATCTGCTTCGGATAGGCAGCCTCCATCGTTGGGGTTCGAAACGCTTTGTTCTCGCTCATTTTATGTTGAAGACCATATGTTTTCGCACACCTGTGTAAAACAAGTTGCATTGCATCCTCAGAACTGGTGCCCCCGCAATTGAGGCTTTTTAAAGGAAATTTATCATGGGTTGTAGCCCCCCGAATCAGTTCATTATCGTAACAGCTACCGAAAAACGTCTCTCACTGTATGCTACCTATCGAGAGTGTATACAGACATGATAAGTGAGAGATTTTCTCATTCTACTTTGGAATTAAACCCAGCACAGAAGTAATAAACTAAACTTATTCATTTCCATTCGGAGAATGTATAAAATATTTATCCCTGTTTGAGTGAGCGATGTTTATAAAGCTGATTTTTGAACACCGGACCACCCCTACTCTCCCTCAGGTCAATGCTTTGTCTTTTTTTTTTCTTCCTAAGCAATGGAGGGGGAATCTGCTCAACAGACATCCTGGGTTGTCCAGGAAGTGCGATGTTAGGGACCACCTCCGACAGCAAACGAGGGAGGCAGGGCTACATCCCCGACCCGCTAAATCGTTTCCATTGCCGCCAAGCCCATAGTCCCTTCGGTACAACCAGAAAGTAATGCTTCAAAGGGGGGGCAGTGCACAACGCACCCTCGAGGTTAGCCGCGTGTCCTTGCAGCACCGAACATCGTGACTCGTTTTTTAGAAGAACACCATGGTATTGTGCCAGCGCATTGCCGGCTTTCCGGGTGGCCTTACCACGCCCTATGTCCTTGGAAGGTGGGAAGGGTCGACTTCGCGCCTGCTTCACTCTGCAAGGCTGGTATCAAGAATGAGTATGCCGCGTGCACCCCAAATTGACCTCTCTGCGATAGGGCCTACTGGCCAACACACAGAGGGACTTGCCGACGCGGAGCCTACGCCTGCTCCAGCCTTGACGAGGAGCCCTTTCCGTCCTTGGGCTCGGAACCAAGCATGTGGTCACGCATTGTGCGAAAACGTGGCCAAACGAACAACACGTGTTCCGTACGGGCGAGGCCGAGGGTCCGAACCGGTGTAGATACTGTCTGAAGCAACCATGGCTTGTAAGGACCAGGGTCAGGTGGAAATTGATTTTCCCATGGACCCACGTGCCTATCTCCGGTATCAACATATGTGTCCATCTTACCTGCACTGTAATTTTGCAGCACTCTTAAACGCCGGGCACTTCGAATCCCCCATGGGGTGCTTGCTGTTCGCAGCTTTGCTGGAACAAATCAAACAATAGGGAGGGGTTCGTGCAGTATTGTACCTTATGTCCCTCCAATCCGCAGCGTCGGATTGTGTCAGGGCCTTTGTAGTCCCATTGCTTGTGCCCCGGTTCCATGCACTTGAAGCAAACTTCGGGTTGCTCGTATATGCGCACAGGGCATACCGACCATCCCACTTTGACGCTCCCTAACTTACTACCTTGGAGGCGTCAGCTGCAGATAGCCGAACCAATGCTACCTGCGTCCCTGCCGGACCTTTCCGTAGCCGAACGGCTGCGGTGGGCGTCTCCACTTCACACTGTCGCCGCAGTGCCGTGACGAGCTCTTCGACTTCGGTGATCTCGTCCAGGTCTTTAACCCTTAGATTCACCTTCGTCGTGAATGCCCTCACCTTGACCGTCTCGCCTAGGACTTCCTCCGCCAACTTCTTGTAGGGGGCGCTCTTTTCTGAGACGCCCCGCTTCAGCTCGACGATTATCTCGCCCATCCGGGTACGTCTTATTCGACGTACGTCAGCGCCAAGTTCACCGAGCTTGGCGTCACTCCTCATCGCCTTCAAGACGTCCGAGTACTTACCCTCATCCGTCTTGATGACTAGGGCATCGGCCCTGGAGCGATTGGCGCCTACCTTAGACTTCTTGCTACCCTCATTCGCCTGAGCCTTCTTTTCGGCCCTTGATGTCTTCGGTTTCCTCTTGTTCGTCCAGGAGGCTCTCAGCTCTCAGCCTGCCGTAACCCCTTACCACCGTCTTTCCTGGGTGGACGGACCTTTCCAGGTCCTTCCTCCCCCGGTATTGGAGGTACCTGGCCGGGGTTCAGCTTTCCAGCCCCACTACCCTTGTTCGGGGTAGTAACCCTCCGCGTTTTGGAGCGGCCCCAGGGAGCTCATCCCCTGGAGACTGTCTCCCCCGTTTTTGTGTCTGCTCCGTTGGAGCAGTCACCCCCGACGTGCCTGCGAATACTTGAGCCTCAGTCTGGGTAGACTTTGGCACCACCGTCTTCGCTGGCACGCCCTCGGTCGATTCGACCTTGCCCGAATCCGCGAATCCTTGGGCCTCAGTCTGGGTAGACCTCGACTCCACGGATTTCACTGGTTTACACTTTGCCGTCTCGACCGCCCTCTCCAGCTTGGCGTCCAACATCGACTTTCGAAGTTTCAGCAAGCTCCTCTTGAGGTCCTTACTGATATTATGCTTCGATGACGCAAAGTCGATGATGGCGTCCAGCTGTTCCGTCGCCACCTCGAAGGCCTAAAGCCCATCGCATTTGCGGTTCATCGCCCTCACAAGCAATGGGCCGTCCATAACCACTACCGGCGTAACCGGGGAGAAGGTTAAGTGACCCACGCTGGCGCTGCGCACCGAGCTTCTGACTATTTCCTCTGACCTCCTAGGCGAAGACCTGAACAACCCACCTTTTGCGAAGGGGTTGTCGCCTACACTACTACCACTAATTGAAGAATTGACTTGGTTTTCCATTTTGGTCCCACGAGTTGCTCAGAAAAAGAGGTCCACCACGCCAGAGCCCAGCATGACGCGGTAAGGGACAATTACTGTGGAGGATGCCCAGGTACCCCACAGGCTCCGTTAAAGGCCTAGCTCATTATTCCACCCCCCTGGCCATGCATCCCCTCGGCAAGGGTCCCTTAACGCCTTGGGATTAGGGGTCAGGGACGATGGTCCCCTTGGTCGGACCCCCACTCTTTTTTTTTTTACAAGGGAGAATGCATTTACACACTAACCCAGTACACGTGCATTGTAGTTGCCAAACTAGCACACGGAAGTGTACTGGAGTGTCGGACTCGACCATACCGGTAATACCGACTAAACTTCCTTGGGCTCCACCATCGTTTCCCCCAGGAACTACCTCCCAGTACTACTACTGGGGGATGGCAGTACTAAACGTACTCGCTCATTCTCGCTCACACAGGCACCCGTCCCATGCGAGACTGACTTGGGTGCTCGCTCTATCGCACCCTCAAACACATCCTACATACTCTGTTGCACCTCTGTCATGCCGTGCGGGTCTAACTTGTGTGCCCACCCTTCTCATGCCATGTGGGTCTAACTTGTATGCCCACCCAAACCCTTGATTCACGCTCATACACTCCATGCTTGCACACACGCTAACGCTCCTATGAGTCTGACTTGTGTGCTCACCTCTATCATGCCGTGCGGGTCTAACTTTTGTGCCCACCCTTCTCATGCCATGTGGGACTGACTTGTATGCCCACCTTTATCATACCATGTGAGACTGCTCACCTCTTTCATTCAGTTCGCGCTGACACATACTTCTCTAGTCATTCGACCTAACACTCCCTCTGGCATCCCTTGTGGGACGTTTCGCTTAGGTTCCCACTTCTGAGTCTGACTCACCTCGTTCATGCCATATGAGACTAGCTCAACTCGACTCAACTCATTCCTTTCGTACCATGTGAGACTGACTTGGATGCTCACCCACACTCCTCTGCCACGCCGCGGGGTATCAGTAGTCACAGGAACCAACATTCCTGCGCTACTCCCAGTCCATACATACACCTAGTCATTCACACTTCTGCCATGCTTCGAGGTGACGATCTCGGTTGCCACCCGCTGCACCATTACCTCTGCATGGGCAGACAATTCACACACTTCTCCGAGTTCGGCACTTTCGCTCTAACTAACCAATCACAAGTTAGTCATGCTTGTCGATTGTTGCTCGGCGCGCCAGATTCTCTGCGAGCTGCAGGCAATCTGAGTGGTTGCAGTCGAGACTGCGTTCCACTTCTCCACCGCTTGACACATCCTCTGAATAAGATTATCCGTAGTTGTGTCCCGGCCGCAAACGTCTAGCATTGCTCTTCTTTCGACGTCGAAACGAGGACATACGAACAGTATGTGCTCTGCAGTTTCGTCAACACCTGGGCAGTCAGGGCAGACGGGGACCTCCGCGTGCCCAAACCTGTGGTGGTACTGTCGGAAACAGCCATGGCCTGACAGGAATTGTGTCAGATGGAAGTGAACCTCCCCATGGGGTCTCCCCACCCAGCTTGATATGTTAAGAATCAGCCGGTGGGTCCACCTACCTTTCGAGGAGTTATCCCACTCGCGCTGCCATCTGGCAACCGAAGTCACCCTGGTACGCTCGCGGGCTCCTCTGGTGCCACGTAGGTCAAAACACTCCTCGTCTTCCCGGATGACCAGCCCGACTGGCATCATACGCGCTATCACGCAGAATGTGTCGTGCGATACCGTGCGGTAGGCCGATATCATCCTGAGACACATCAAGCGGTAGGTGCTCTCCAGTTTCCGCAGGTAACTGGTTACCCCCAGTGCTTTTGCCCAGGACGGGCCGCCGTACCTAAGAATAGATGCGGCAACGCCTGCCAGTAGCCTACGTCTACTGGCGCACACCTTCGAGCTGTTGGACATCATCCTCGATAATGCCGCCACAGCAGTCGAAGCCTTCTTGCACGCATATTCGACATGGCTACCGAAGGTAAGCTTGTCGTCTATGATGACCCCAAGAATCTTCAGACTCCGCTTTGAAGTGATCGCGACGTCTCCCACGTGTACAACTGCATGTTGTGCCGACTTACGGTTGCTGACGATAACCACCTCCGTCTTATGTTGAGCGAGCTCAAGGCTTCTCGCACTCATCCAGTCCGCCACAGTGCTGATCGCGTGTTCTGCGGTTAGCTCTACTTCGGGGATTGACTCCCCGTAGACCTCTAGGGTTACATCGTCAGCAAAGCCGACGATCTTCACGCCAGGAGGGAACTTTAGCTTCAGAACCCCGTCATACATCAGGTTCCATAGTACCGGGCCCAGGATTGACCCTTGCGGGACTCCTGCGGTAATAGGAACACTTTTCTGATCGGCATCGGTCTCGTATAGCTGCACACGGTTCTGGAAGTAGCTTTCCAAGATCCGGTACAGTCCCACCGGCAGGCTAAGCCGGTGTAACGAGAGCGCGATGGCATCCCAGCTTGCGCTGTTGAATGCGTTCTTCACGTCCAGTGTCACCAACGCACAGTATCGAATTCCTCACCTTTTCCGTTGGATCGCTACCTCTGCAGTCTTGAGGACTGATTTGATAGCGTCCACCGTGGACTTACCCTTCCGAAAACCAAACTGGTTACACGACAGGCCATCCGTATCCTCTGCGTACGGGGTGAGCCTGTTGAGGATGATCCTCTCGAGCAGTTTACCCGTCGTGTCGATCAGGCAAATTGGTCTGTACGCCGATGGGTCGCCCGGAGGCTTCCCGGCCTTCGGAAGCAGTACCAACTTCTGCCTTTTCCATCTCTCAAGGAAACGACGCTCATCTAGGCATCTCTGCATAGCTAGCCTGAACATGTTCAGGTTCGCTATGATCGCTGCCTTGAGTGCACTGTTTGGAACTCCATCGGGGCCTGGAGCTTTGTTCATCGCAAGGGTGTTAGCCACTGCGAGTAACTCTTCGTTCGTCACCGGAGCCACCATTTCGGCCACACTCCCAGCGCCTTGCAGCGCAGGAGGAGGCCAGGGACTTGTGGCTCGGGACGGGAAGAGTACTTCGATAATCCTCGCCAACCGGTCCGGTGACCGTTCGGGGGGTGAAGAGCCCTCTTTGGTCTTGGCCATCACGATCCTATAGGCGTCACCCAAGGATTCGCATTGGCACCCTCGCACAGGTTGTCGAAGCAGGCTCTCTTGCTGCTCTTAATGGCCTTGTTAAGGGCCAGTCTCGCAGCTTGAAACACTTCCCGGCGGACCGCTCTTTCCTCCTCGGTGCGGGCTCGTTGCGTCCTACGTCTAGCCTTGAGGCAGGCTGATCGTAGGGCTGCAATTTCGGCACTCCACCAGTATACCGGGCGTCTGCCATTTCTTGGCAGGGCTTTCCTCGGCATAGTAGCATCGCACGCGCGTGATAGGACAGCTACCAGCGCATCCCCGCTTAGACTGTCGGTGTTGGACTCCAGTCCCAGGGCCGCGGTGAAAACTTCGCTGTCGAAGTGATTGGTCTTCCACCCACGGACCTGACAGGGATCACCCGCCCTCGGACGCTGCACAGCATAGTTGATCTTGAAGCGAATTGCTAGGTGATCACTATGGGTGTAGCCCTCGTCTACCCTCAGTCCAGGTCCGAGACCAGACTGGGGCTGACAAACGTTACATCTATCCATGACTCGGCCCCATTCCACAATAGGAAAAAAGGAGGTATTTTTGGCCAAAATTATGAATCCTGCAATAAACGGTGGTATTCATCATAAAAACATAGATAGAAAAGAAAAATATTTTTTCTGAGCCATCAATGGGGTATGGGGCCAATTTTCGGCATAGCATCGATTTTTGACATATTCTACAAAACCAACGGAATTTGGTCACTTTTTGGCTTGCAATAAGCCTGTTCGATGCTAAATAAATTCCTCATGGTCATATACAGTCAAATTTCACTCGTTGGGCTATCTTTAGATGGACTACGATTTAGTTGGGCGCCCGTTAGTTGGGCTGTAGCCCACTTAAAACGAAGGTGGACGTCAAATTATGACATCAACGGCAGTTTTTTTTCTTTTTCGCAGTTGGCAGCTCTGAATTTCTATTGTATTCGCTGATTTGACAGATGAAATCTCAGCCCAACTAACGAAAGTCTTTCACTAGATGGACTACGAGTTTAGCCCAAAGAGCGAAAGTTGACTGTATTGTATATTTGTGTCACAGACATATGGACGCAACACAGATTTCTTAAAATGATCAAAAAAGCACTATTAGCTTCTTGTGTTGAAAATTCACGAATAGAACTTATTAAACCAACAAAGGAGGGCAGAACAGATTCAATTAGCGTCATTTTGTGACATCAACGAAATGGAGATTCATTTATTTTATATTTCATTAAGATTTCTTTCATAATTATAAAAAGGTATTGTGGCAAAGAGTTATTCACACTACTCATCCAACACGTTATGGTTAAATCTATAATTCGCTCCTATAATGTAGTAATGTCAAAATTGTAAATTTTGAACAACTTCCCTTCTCACTGCTTAACGCTTTTTATATGATAGATGATTTTTTCTTGAATTATGCGCAACGTTAAGGTATAACCCTTTCCCTTAAAATGTTATGTAAATTGTGTTCGTCACCAAATTCAATTAAAGTGGCATTATTAAGTAACTCAGATTAAAATTTAAAAATAAGAAGTTTACCAAAACACCTGATTAATCCCCCTAGCGGTAATGTTGTCTTTCTCGTACATTATAAGAAAATGTATTTTGGCCATAACTTTTGAGCCATATTTTTAATAGGGAACAACGTATCAACGTTCTCTGACGAATGAAACTTGTTGCGAGTAAGTCGGTTTAGAATAAGTGCTTAAAAAATGTTAAGACCATTTTTGCTCACACACATACAGACATTCACACACACGTACACACAGACATCACCTCAATTCTTCGAACTGAGTCGATCGGTATACAACACTATTAGTGTTTGGGCTTTTTTTTAAATGCTTTTAGAGCGATCATATAGCTTCTACGTATACTTTGTACACGAGAAAGGCAAAAATGGGCAATTTTTAAAATTCATGTATCTTACAAAGTTGTGAATTTGGGCAGAATTTTATTCATGGTCCTCAAAGTTTAAGAGTTCAATAGTGTAGTGCATGATGTTTTACTGCGGGTATTGCGTTTGTTCGTTAAATATTGCGTAAAATATGCTTTTACAAATCTACTAAAACTAAATTCTGAACGGAGCTGTTATTACATTATCAAGCCTATTGCATAGATCTGTTTAAGAGCTTTGTAACGATATATAAATATGTTACTTTTGAGACGAAAACATGCCAAAGCTGTCCGTTTTCCCAAAAACGTAAAAATATAATTTCTAGGAGGGCTACTTTGAACGCCCCCTCCCTAAAAAATCTAAAAAATAAAAACCGTCCTGATTATAGAAATATAAGTTATTAGCTGTGTATTCATCACATTTTACACGCCCAAATCGAAAATTGGCCTTTTGGTAGTTTTGGCCACACCTTTATATGGGGCTGTCCTATTGTGCATTCCTACGGAATGTGCTACTGGCTCCGTCATTGACAAGCACTGCGTCGAGTTTTGCAAGTGCCTCGAGTAACGCTTGTCCCCTCTGATTGGTGCAGCGGCTGCCCCATTCCACTGCCCAAGCATTAAAGTCTCCCGCTATAACGAACGGGCTCCGACCTAATAGGTCGGCCGATAGCCTGTCGATCATCTGGTTGAACTGTTCTCTTGGCCACCTTGGTGGGGCGTAGCAGCTACGATCGAACACCCCATTGATCTTGGCTATCGCGACACCCTCAGCGGAGGAGTGTACAACCTCTTGAACGGGGTACCTTCCCGTTGTGCAGATTGCCGCCGACCTAGACCCGTCCGCCACCCAGTTGCCATTGTCGGCAGGGACGTTGTACAGGTCGGGCAGCAGGGCGACATCGATCTTCAACTCCGAGACCGCCTGCCACAGTAGTTGCTGGGCAGGTGCACAGTGATTTAGATTCATCTGTGTTACTTGCACGGCTTTTTCCGATTGGCTTCTCGAAGGGACACGCAGGTCCGCCCATAGCATGGTTGCGGGCCTGCTTCTTCTACTGGCGCAGATAAGGCACCTAGGTGCCTTGTCGCATTCCTGCGCCTTGTGTCCCTCCTCGCCGCAGCGACGACACATCTTGCTTCGGTCTGGGCCCTTGCAGTCATAAGACTTGTGCCCGGACTCAAGGCACCGGTAGCACCTGTCCACTGAAGGTGGCTGGAGCACGCTTACTGGGCATACTGACCAGCCAATCTTCAGCTTCCCTTTCTTCGTGACCTTTTTGGCGTCAGCCACCGGTAGTCTGAGATAGGCTACCTGCGTACCAAAGAATCCCCCTCTTAGACGTACAGAGGACCGCTCAACCTCTGTGCCGCACTGCTCTTTGGCGGCAGAGACGCCGTCTTCCGCGGTCGTGACCTCGTCCAGCTGCTTACACTGGAGGGTCACTTCCGCACCCAACGACCTGACCTGAGCGCCGTCACCCAAGACCTCCTGGGCTAGCTTTTTGGATTGCGCGCCACGCTTCAGTACCAAGATCATTTCACCGTTCTTGGTACGTCTAACGCTGCGCACATCCTGGCCCAGGGCCGATAGGCTATCGGCCGCTCGCAGCGATTTCAGGACATCGGCGTATTTGTCCTTGTCGGTTTTCACCAACAATGCCTCGCCTCTGTCTCTCACCTTCTTGGACCCCCACTCTAGCTGATGTCAGAAAGACAACAGTGCCCAGGCTGCACTACCAGCTAAGTACAAAACCCTTAGCTGGCGTTCGATTGTCATCGGAAGACCCGTGGAAGCGTGAGATTGGAACTTGTGAGGACCAGAGCTATGTCGCTCCTTCCCAGACGTCAACTCACCATTTCGCAGCTTTGTCCGAGGGCTATCCCAAATGGCGTAATGCCATTTGGCATAACGAATTGAATAGCAATAGGCTTGTTGCGCCCACCGCAGTATAGTACGAAAATTGATTAACACTACACCCAATTAATTGTTAGTCCATAACGCACTTTGTACCCTACACTCCATTTTCAAGCTTCACACGATATTCCCACACGACACACAATAGCCAGTAGTCAATAGATGAACCCAGTGTTGTGCTGAATCATTGTCAGACGATAATGATTGCAATTTTCATGTGACAACTTTTCACGTGAAAACAGTAGGCGAGTTGTCGCTGGCGACAACTTCTCAAATTATGTACTCAAACGATAATAAACACAGAATTTTCATTCAAACATTAATCTTTACTATGATCAGCTAATTGACAACAGTCCCGTTATATATTCTATTTGGCGTTATGGTTTCATGGTGGTAAGGAAAAAGTGTTCAAAATGTAACGGTAAGCGCTTCAAATCAAGATACGATTTTCAAACGATTCTTAATCACTGGCGAGCTTTTATCACTTGATAATTTAAAAGTAAGATCGCGAGTGAGTTTGATCATCCTCGATTTTTTGAAAATTTGATTTTTCCCAACCCTGGATGAACCTAAAATTATCCATCTCTGCATAAAATGTTGGTGGGGGCGATGTTTTCATCGGCCGCCACTGTTCTGATTTATATACTCACTTTCGTGAGAGTGAAAGACAAATGAGTACAAACTATGTGTAGCATAACTTTAAATAAAAGCGACAGTCTTTGCTCGATACAACACGTATACGGACGTGAATCCGAAGTTTCTAAGTCCTCCTGGTTCTATTTCTGTCCGCCGAATAACCTGTCCCTTCGGAAGAATCCAACATAAAACACCTTGATGACCAGTTAGTATGTTACCGTCCCTCTGCACCGAATACACGCGACCGTTTGAACAGTACGCAGTGAAGTGTTCTATCTATCCCCGACCGAAATCCTCCAGTAAAGTGTTTCAGTTAGTGACCAGTGACCTAATTCCGGATCAGTCCGTTCAGCCGTTGTAGACATAGAGCCGTCAGAGAGGATTCCGAGGCGCAGGCAGGGCTATTTGACATAAAAACCATTTGGCATAAAAACAAATAATCACAATGATTTTTGTTCATTTGGCATAAAGAAAAATAAAAACACTATTCAGGCAAACGCGTGCTGTACAAAAGTTATCTGTCTTATTTCCTTATTCTGGGCAAACTTTTTCGCCTAATTCCTTCTAATTTCGGTCCTGCTCGGTCTAGGTCTAAGTTAGTAATCGCATGTCGAACTCAAATTGAGGACCTGAATTCAGTTGGCCATTCCTGTTGGTCTATGCGGAATTGCGTTCCCAAATGTTTGGTAAACACTTACTTAGTGAAATTGACTTCAGAAACCAGAACCTTCGAAGTATTCTGGGTTGTGGCAATGAGCTATAAGCTCTTGTACGCCTATGTGTTGTATGCCCTCTTCAAGGGCCCTTTTCCAAACTTTCCCTTTGATCTTCTATTCACATTCCATTCCATTACTAAAGAGGAATAGAGATCAAAGAACGTTACCCAATTTGGTACCTTCCAGCATAACGATTTGGATACCTAAGGCATAGAGCTGGGACCCCACAAAACATTATGTACCGAAACTAATCAGTTTTACTTATCTTGTAATCTTGTAATCTTGTAATATCAACGCACCCTCTGACCATAGCCTATCTGCGTTGTATTTAAATACCGCTGAGCGATACGTCTACTGGGCAACACGTCCGGTGTGCACTGCACTAAGATCTCCTTAGATGCAACCGGACCGAGATCTTACTTAAGGCTCCGAATGGTCCGTTTAGTTGTGATATGTTGCCATAAAATAGAAATATATGCACTTGCTTTTCTAATCTACGGGAATATTTAAATTTACTAATGATATTGATTAGTGACAAGTAAATTCATTCATCGATCAGATTAGAACGAGCTCAGTGCAATTAAAATACAAACGCAATACTTATCTGCAATTCACAGAAGATGTTGGGATTGTCCTTGAAGTAATCACGATGTGAACACAGACTACCTGTATTGACGGTGGTTGTTATGAATATGAATACCACTGCTGATACTGGAACTATAAGATTTTCTTCATCACTGGTCGTCTGGAAAGAGGTAGATAAAAGAATTGGGCCGCTTTCACTCGCCAGCCCGCAAAACATTAGTAAGTAATTAATCTTACTACAAAGACAAAATACAGTTCTAATAATTCTGTCTTATTAATGGATATCACACATGCCCATCTGATACTCAACAACCAAAACATATCCTCAATACTTAATAAAACGATAACTGTATATAGTTTCTATTATTGTCCATATATACCTACTATTCAATCTAGGATTCCAAATCGGATAAATTAATTCAGTTCCTAACTAAAAGCTTATCCTCAACGATTTGGCTGTCAATAGTCTCCACAATATGAACCTTGAAGGTTATAACTTTGTTCAATCCTACATCTGTTTATATTAAAACTCAATCCTAACTGCCCCGAAACCGCTTTCAACACATAACTGCCCCGAGCACAGCCACTACATGCGACCCACAGGACCCCAATCGAGGACGGCCTACACTATACCGTTGTGAGCTTACACCCTCTCCTGGGCTGTGCGACGCTGAAAACATGCTCCTAACGTTTGATGCCTAAAAAATAAAAATAATTAAACTAATTACACTAAATCTTACACTTTGATCGAACCCGGCTGACATTCGCGTTAAACAATGTGTTCCATGAGTGCTGATCACTCATGATAACGCCCCGAATCGGCGAATAAAATGCAGTTTAACGCAGAGTTTAAACCCTCTCTTGCGCTAAGTAATGCTGAAAACCTAACTTCTAGGAATTTGATTCGTAGAAACAAATTATACTGAAATTGGTGCGTGACAAAATAGCTAATTTAGTTAAACCCTGACTACCCCACATTATACTGGCCCGTTTGGAGTCATCCAGTGGCACTTGGTCTTAGCATTCGTTTTCTTTTTAAATTCTATAACAATTGACCACGCTTACCCCCATATTAGTATTATGTAGAATGAATGCTTGACTATTACTATACTAAGTATAGTAAAAGACCGGAAGTAATAATTGGGCCAGCCACCACCCGTACCGAAACTAATCAGTTTTACTTATCGCTCACGAACTATCGGCCCGGGTCCCTTTCTTAAAATTCGGCGCTAACGAATAGTGCAGACTACAAAAATTATGGTCCTTGACCTTTCGTGTAGAGATGAAAAAAGACACATTTAGTAAAACTGGGTAACTCAAGTATAAATATTTTATTTGTCATTTCCAGTTGTTTGTCACATCGGTTATCGCTATCTTATTTTTCTTTGGGGCTTTTATGCCTATTAGTTTAGATGATGTTAATATTCCATTCATTGTTTCAATATGTTCACACACAACTTTTTTTTATTCAGCAGTTAGATACTCCACTGCTTAGCTTGTTATCTATTTAGATTGTAAATCTCTAACTATTTTAATATATGGCTATCCTGATATACGAATACAACTAACGTGGTTGGAAATGGCTTGATTTAGAATTCTCAAGATGAACATAATGTTGAGGAAAATAATCTATTTGCTTAAGTTTTACTTTGTAATTGATCTAACACGGGATTCTAACGTATAGTCTAGTATTCATTTATTTGGAATGACGCGAAAAGGTTTTTCCTTAGGACTTACAACAAAAATCTTAAACAGAACAAATACCATCTAAACACGTACTCTGTTTTATTTTATAACACTACGGCATCGAAACACCGAACTGATCCAAGAAGTGGAAAAGATATGCCTATATTTATCTCTTACCATAACGCCCCAATGCTCCGAACGGAACGGGAACGTCTTCACCGCTTTCCGGTCCCTAGTACTTACATACCTCACTCTCAAGTCCATCAATTATATATTTACTTCAGTCATAGCACACAGTTTTCTTGTTTTGTACGGACACAGTTCTAACAATCCTATCTGAGACCATTGTTATCGTACTAGTCATGATCGTCGCAGGAATCGACGACGACGACGGCACAGAAGATCCGGAAGACCCTGGGGGGAGTCGCTTCTAATCGCTATCGTAGTCGTTTCCTTTGCCATGTGCCGAGTTCAGTGGACGACGGCTCTCCTCGTCAGATCCATACACCACCTCCTCGTCTGAATCGTTGATCATCGAAAATGCCGGGTTGTCTTTTGTGATGGTGGCTTCTATAATGGGAGTTTTAGTTAGAAATCGTAAGGTTAAAGTCGACACTTTCAATTCCTACCGTGCAATGGACGCCCATTGGGGGAGTACACATAGGCCATCGTATACAAGTAGAAATTCAGCAATCCATAGAAGCACATGAATTGAGCTGAACTTTTGTACGTTGTGTTCAGCTTAGCGACGAAATTATCCTCCAGAATCCCGAACCCGAAGCGACACATGGTAACCGTAAGTGAGATGGCCAGCACAAACAGCATTAGAAGCGTGAGAAATTTGAGGCGCATGTCTGGAAATGTAGATTTTGAGTGAAATGCTACATAATCAATGAAATGGCACAAGCTTACCGAAATAGGGCATCGACCGGAGTTCGCTGTAGGCTCGTAGGATCAACAAAACCAAGTAGAGCAAGTACATGGCACCCGAAATGTAGAAGAACATTTTAAATCCCTGGAATTGAAGAAATGAAAAATCGGTATGATATTGTTAAGCTATGCTACAATTTCTAAGTTGTAATGCCGCATCGAAGTAAGTTTCTTTAAGGATTAAATCTGGAAGCTCAACGTCTATTTAAGTATTGCTCAATATCACAATGAGAACTATTTAATAATGGCGTCATGATGAAACAAAACCACTAGGACTTTTGCCTTTCTTGTATACAAAATATACGTAAAGCACAGACAAACAAACGTAACACTGATGAAATTCCCATCGTCCATACTCTAAATGGTCGTTTTAAATTAAACTGATTACTCGTTTCACACCTAGAGGCGCGCGCATAGTTTACCTTTAGATTTGACATCTCACAGTAGCGCCTTCTGTTGACATTGTCGTACTAAACAACATTTCGGGCAACATGAACGCGAGATGGTGATAAAGTAACTGGGCGATGGAGTTTTCAGGAAATTGTTCTTGTAGAGGCGATATGTTAATTAAAAGTCCGAAGACCCATAACGTTATATACCGATCAACTCAACTCGACGAATTAATGTGACGACTGTGTATGTACGTGTGCGTGTTTAACTCATTTTTCCTGGAGGAACTTCTGGAGGAGTTCCTGGAGGAACTTCTGGAGGAGTTCCTGGAGGAACTTCTGGAGGAGTTCCTGAAGGAACTTCTGGAAGAGTTCCTGAAGGAACTTCTGGAAGAGTTCCTGAAAGAACTTCTGGAAGAGTTCCTGGAGGAACTTCTGGAAGAGTTCCTGGAGGAACTTCTGGAGGAGTTCCTGGAGGAACTTCTGGAGGAGTTCCTGGAGGAACTTCTGGAGGAGTTCCTGGAGGAACTTCTGGAGGAGTTCCTGTAGGAACTTCTGGAGGAGTTCCTGGAGGAACTTCTGGAGGAGTTCCTGGAGGAACTTCTGGAGGAGTTCCTGAAGGAACTTCTGGAAGAGTTCCTGGAGGAACTTCTGGAAGAGTTCCTGGAGGAACTTCTGGAAGAGTTCCTGGAGGAACTTCTGGAAGAGTTCCTGGAGGAACTTCTGGAAGAGTTCCTGGAGGAACTTCTGGAAGAGTTCCTGGAGGAACTTCTGGAAGAGTTCCTGGAGGAACTTCTGGAAGAGTCCCTGGAGGAACTTCTGGAGGAGTTCCAGGAGGAACTTCTGGAGGAACTTCTGGAGGAGTTCCTGGAGGAACTTCTAAATGAGCTCCAGGAGGAACATCTGGAGGAGTTCCAGGAGGAACTTGCGAAAGAGTTCCTGGAGGAACTTCTGGAGGAGTTCCTGGAGGAACTTCTGGAGGAGTTCCTGAAGGAACTTCTGGAGGAGTTCCTGGAGGAACTTCTGGAGGAGTTCCTGGAGGAACTTCTGGAGGAGTTCCTGGAGGAACTTCTGGAGGAGTTCCTGGAGGAACTTCTGGAGGAGTTCCTGGAGGAACTTCTGGAGGAGTTCCTGGAGGAACTTCTGGAGGAGTTCCTGGAGGAACTTTTGGAGGAGTTCCAGGAAGAATTTTCTGGAGGAGTTCCAGGAGGAACTTCTGGAGGAGTTCCAGGAGGAACTTCTGGAGGAGTTCCAGGAGGAACTTCTGGAGGAGTTCCAGGAGGAACTTCTGGAGGAGTTCCTGGAGGAACTTCTGGAAGAGTTCCTGGAGGAACTTCTGGAGGATTTCCTGGAGGAACTTCTGAAGGAGTTCCTGGAGGAACTTCTGGTGGAATTCCTGGAGAAATTTCTGGAGGAGTTCCTGGAGGAACTTCTGGAGGAGTTCCAGGAGGAACTTCTGGAAGAGTTCCTGGAGGAACTTCTGGAGGAGTTCCTGGAGGAACTTCTGGAGGAGTTCCTGGAGGAACTTCTGGAGGAGTTCCTGGAGGAACTTCTGGAGGAGTTCCTGGAGGAACTTCTGGAGGAGTTCCTGGAGGAACTTCTGGAGGAGTTCCTGGATGAACTTCTGGAGGATTTCCTTGAGGAACTTCTGGAAAATTTTATGGAGGAACTTCTGGAGGAACTTCTGGAGGAGTTCCTGGGGGAGCTTCTGGAGGAGTTCCTGGAGGAACTTCTGGAGGAATTCCTGGAGGAACATCTGGAAGAGTTCCAGGAGGAAGATCTGGAGGAGTTCCTGGAGGAACTTCTGGAAGAGTTCCTGGAGGAACTTCTGGAGGAGTTCCTGGAGGAACTTCTGGAGGAGTTCCTGGAGAAACTTCTGGAGGAGTTGCTAGAGACACTACCGGAGGAGTTCCTGGAGGATCTTCTGAAGGAGTTCCTGGAGCACCTTCAGGAATAGTTCCTGGAGGAGCTTCTGGAGGAGTTCCTGGAGGAACTTCTGGAGGATTTCCTGGAGGATCTTCTGGAGAAGTTCCTGGAGGAACTTCCGGAGGAGTTCCTGGAGGAACTTCTGGAGGGTTCCTGGAGGAACTTCTGGAGTAGTTCCTGGAGGAACTTCTGGAGGAGTTCCTGGAGGAACTTCTGGAGGAGTTTCTGGAGGAACTTCTAGAGGAGTTTCTGGAGGAACTTCTGGAGGAGTTCCTGGAGGAACTTCTGGAGGAGTTCCTGGAGGAACTTCTGGAGGAACTTCTGGAGGAGTTCCTGGAGGAACTTCTGGAGGAGTTCCTGGAGGAACTTCTGGAGGAGTTCCTGGAGGATTTTCTGGAGGAGTTCCTGGAGGAACTTCTGGAGGAGTTCCTGGAGGAACTTCTGGAGGAGTTCCTGGAGGAACTTCTGGAGGAGTTCCTGGAGGAACTTCTGGAGGAGTTCCTGGATGAACTTCTGGAGGAGTTCCTGGAGGAACTTCTGGAGGAGTTCCTGGAGGAACTTCTGGAGGAGTTCCTGGAGGAACTTCAGGAGGAGTTCCTGGAGGAACTTCTGGAGGAGTTCCTGGAGGAACTACTGGAGGAGCTCCTGGAGGATCTTCTGGAGGAGTTCCAGGAGGAACTTCTGGAGGAGTTCCAGGAGGAACTTCTGGAGGAGTTCCTGGAGGAACTTCTGGAGGAGTTCCTGGAGGAACTTCTGGAGGAGTTCCTGGAGGAACTTCTGGAGGAGTTCCTGGAGGAACTTCTGGAGGAGTTCCTGGAGGAACTTCTGGAGGAGTTCCTGGAGGAACTTCTGGAGGAGTTCCTGGAGGAACTTCTGGAGGAGTTCCTGAAGGAACTTCTGGAAGAGTTCCTGGAGGAACTTCTGGAAGAGTTCCTGGAGGAACTTCTGGAAGAGTTCCTGGAGGAACTTCTGGAAGAGTTCCTGGAGGAACTTCTGGAAGAGTTCCTGGAGGAACTTCTGGAAGAGTTCCTGGAGGAACTTCTGGAGGAGTTCCTGGAGGAACTTCTGGAGGAGTTCCTGGAGGAACTTCTGGAGGTGTTCCAGGGGGAGCTTCTGGAGGAACTTCCGGAGGAGTTCCTGGAGGAACTGCTAAAAGAGAACCAGGAGGAAGACCTGAAGGAGTCCGTGGAGGAACTTCTGAAAGAGTTCCTGGAGGAACTTCTGGAGGAGTTCCTGGAGGAACTTCTGGAGGAGTTCCTGGAGGAACTTCTGGAGGAGTTCCTGGAGGAACTTCTGGAGGAGTTCCTGGAGGAACTTCTGGAGGAGTTCCTGGAGGAACTTCTGGAGGAGTTCCTGGAGGAACTTCTGGAGGAGTTCCTGGAGGAACTTCTGGAGGAGTTCCTGGAGGAACTTCTGGAGGAGTTCCTGGAGGAGTTCCTGGAGGAACTTCTGGAGGAGTTCCTGGAGGAACTTCTGGAGGAGTTCCTGGAGGAACATCTGGAGGAGTTTGTGGAGGAACTTCCTGGATGAACTTCTGGAGGATTTCCTTGAGGAACTTCTGAAAAATTTCCTGGAGGAACTTCTGGAAAATTTCATGGAGGAACTTCTGGAGGAGTTCCTGGAGGAACTTCTGGAGGCACTTCTGGAGGAACTTCTGGAGGAGTTCCTGAAGGAACTTCAGCAGGAGTTCCTGGAGGAACTTCTGGAGAAGTTCCTGGAGGAAGTTCTGGAGGAGTTCCTGGAGGAACTTCTGGAGGAATTCCTGGAGGAACTTCTGGAGGAAGTTCTGGAGGAGTTCCTGGAGGAACTTCTGGAGGAGTTCCTGGAGGAACTTCTGGAGGAGTTCCTGGAGGAACTTCTGGAGGAGTTCCTGGAGGAACTTCTGGAGGAGTTCCTGGAGGAACTTCTGGAGGAGTTCCAGGAGGAACTTCTGGAGGAGTTCCAGGAGGAACTTCTGGAGGAGTTCCAGGAGGAACTTCTGGAGGAGTTCCAGGAGGAACTTCTGGAGGAGTTCCAGGAGGAACTTCTGGACGAGTTCCAGGAGGAACTTCTGGAGGAGTTTCTGGAGGAACTTCTGTAGGAGTTCCTGGAGGAATTTCTGGAGGAGTTCCTGAAGGAACTTCTGGAGGAGTTCCTGAAGGAACTTCTGGAGGACTTCCTGAAGGAACTTCTGGAGGAGTTTCTGGAGGAACTTCTGGAGAAGTTCCCGGAGGAACTTCTGGAGGAGTTCCTGGAGGAACTTCTGGAGAAGTTCCAGGAGGAACTTCTGGAGAAGTTCCAGGAGGAACTTCTGGAGAAGTTCCAGGAGGAACTTCTGGAGGAGTTCCTGGAGGAACTTCTGGAGGAGTTCCTGGAGGAACTTCTGGAGGAGTTCCTGGAGGAACTTCTGGAGGAGTTTCTGGAGGAACTTCTGGAGGAGTTCCTGGAGGAACTTCTGGAGGAGTTCCTGGAGGAACTTCTGGAGGAGTTCCTGGAGGAACTTCTGGAGGAACTTCTGGAGGAGTTCCTGGAGGAACTTCTGGAGGAGTTCCTGGAGGAACTTCTGGAGGAGTTCCTGGAGGAACTTCTGGAGGAGTTCCTGGAGGAACTTCTGGAGGAGTTCCTGGAGGAACTTCTGGAGGAGTTCCTGGAGGAACTTCTGGAGGAGTTCCTGGAGGAACTTCTGGAGGAGTTCCTGGAGGAACTTCAGGAGGAGTTCCTGGAGGAACTTCAGGAGGAGTTCCTGGAGGAACTTCAGGAGGAGTTCCTGGAGGAACTTCTGAAGGAGTTCCTGGAGGAACTTTTGGAGGAGTTCCTGGAGGAACTTCTGGAGGAACTTCTGTAGCAGTTCTTGGAGGAATTTCTGGACGAGTTCCTGGAGGAATTTCTGGAGGAGTTCCTGAAGGAACTTCTGGAAGAGTTCCTGGAGAAACTTCTGGAAGAGTCCCTGTGAGGAACTTCTGAAGGAGTTCCTGGAGGAACTTCTGAAGGAGTTCCTGGAGGAACTTCTGAAGGAGTTCCTGGAGGAACTCCGGAGAAGTTTTTCTGGAGGAGTTCCTGGAGGAACTTCTGGAGGAGTTCCTGGAGGAACTTCTGGAGGAGTTCCTGGAGGAACTTCTGGAGGAGTTCCTGGAGGAACTTCTGGAGGAGTTCCTGGAGGAACTTCTGGAGGAGTTCCTGGAGGAACTTCTGGAGGAGTTCCTGGAGGAACTTCTGGAGGAGCTCCTGGAGGAACTTCTGGAGGAGTTCCTGGAGGAACTTCTGGAGGAGTTCCTGGAGGAACTTCTGGAGGAGTTCCTGGAGGAACTTCTGGAGGAGTTCCTGGAGGAACTTCTGGAGGAGCTCCTGGAGGAACTTCTGGAGGATTTCCTGTAAGAAATTCTGGAAAATTTCCTGGAGGAACTTCTGGAAAATTTTCTGGAGGAACTTCTGGAGGAGTTCCTGGAGGAACTTCTGGGGGAGTTCCTGGAGGAACTTCTGGAGGAGTTCCTGGAGGAACTTCTGGAGGAGTTCCTGGAGGAACTTCTGGAGGAGTTCCTGGAGGAACTTCTGTAGGAGTTCCTGGAGGAACTTCTGGAGGAGTTCCTGGAGGAACTTCTGAAGGAGTTCCTGGAGGAACTTTTTGAGAAGTTCCTGGAGGAACTTCTGGAGGAGTTCCTGGAGGAACTTCTGGAGGAGTTCCTGGAGGAACTTCTGGAGGAGTTCCTGGAGGAACTTCTGGAGGAGTTCCTGGAGGAACTTCTGGAGGAGTTCCTGGAGGAACTTCTGGAGGAGTTCCTGGAGGAACTTCTGGAAGAGTTCCTGGAGGAACTTCTGGAGGAGTTCCTGGAGGAACTTCTGGAGGAATTCCTGGAGGAACTTCTGGAGGAGTTCCTGGAGGAACTTCTGGAGGAGTTCCTGGAGGAACTTCTGGAGGAGTTCCTGGAGGAACTTCTGGAGGAGTTCCTGGAGGAACTTCTGTAGGAGTTCCTGGAGGAACTTCTGGAGGAGTTCCAGGAGGAACTTCTGGAGGATTTCCAGGAGGAACTTGTGGAGGAGTTCCTGGAGGAATTTCTGGAGGAGTTCATGAAGGAACTTCTGAAGGAGTTCCTAGAGGAACTTCTGAAGGAGCTCCTGGAGAAACTTCTGAAGGAGTTCCTGGAGGAACTTCTGAAGGAGTTCCTGGAGGAACTTCTGAAGGAGTTCCTGGAGGAACTTCTGAAGGAGTTCCTGGAGGAACTTCTGAAGGAGTTCCTGGAGGAACTTCTGAAGGAGTTCCTGGAGGAACTTCTGGAGGAACTCCTTGAGGAACGTCCGGAGGAATTCCTGGAGGTACTTCCGGAGGAATTCCTTGTGGAACTTCCAGAGGAATTCCTTGAGGAACTTCCGGAGGAATTCCTTGAGGAACTTCCGGAGGAATTTCTTGAGGAACTTCCGGAGGAATTCCTTGAGGAACTTCCGGAGGAATTTCTTGAGGAACTTCCGGAGGAATTTCTTGAGGAACTTCCGGAGGAATTTCTTGAGGAACTTCCGGAGGAATTTCTTGAGGAACTTTCGGAGGAATTCCTTGAGGAACTTTCGGAGGAATTCCTTGAGGAACTTCCGGAGGAATTCCTTGAGGAACTTCTGGAGGAATTCCTTGATGAACTTTCGGAGGAATTCCTTGAGGAACTTCCGGAGGAATTCCTTGAGGAACTTCCGGAGGAATTCCTGGAGGAACTTCCGGAGGAATTCCTGGAGGAACTTCCGGAGAAATTCCTGGAGGAACTTCTGGAGAAATTCCTTGAGGAACTTCTGGAGCAATTCCTTGAGGAATCTCCGAAGGAATTCCTGGAGGACCTTCCGGAGGAACTTCTGGAGGAATTCCTTGAGGAACTTCCTGAGGAATTTCTTGAGGAACTTCCGGAGAAATTCCTGGAGGAACTTCTGGAGGATTTCCTTGAGGAACTTCCGGAGGAATTCCTGGAGGACCTTCAGAGGAATTCCTTGAGGAACTTCCGGAGGAATTCCTGGAGGAACTTCTGGAGCAATTCCGTGAGGATCTTCCGGAGGAATTCCTGGAGGACCTTCAGAGGAATTCCTTGAGGAACTTCCGGAGGAATTCCTTGAGGAACTTCCGGAGGAATTCCTTGAGGAACTTCCGGAGGAATTCCTTGAGGAACTTCCGGAGGAATTTCTTGAGGAACTTCCGGAGGAATTCCTTGAGGAACTTCCGGAGGAATTCCTTGAGGAACTTCCGGAGGAATTCCTTGAGGAACTTCCGGATGAATTCCTTGAAGAACTTCAGGAGGAATTTCTTGAGGAACTTCCGGAGGAATTCCTTGAGGAACTTCCGGAGGAATTCCTTCAGGAACTTCCGGAGGAATTTCTTGAGGAACTTCCGGAGGAATTCCTTGAGGAACTTCCGGAGGCATTCCTTGAGGAACTTGCGGAGGAATTCCTGGAGGAACTTCTGGAGGAATTCCTTGAGGAACTTCTGGAGCAATTCCTTGAGGAACTTCCGGAGGAATTCCTTGAGGAACTTCCGGAGGCATTCCTTGAGGAACTTCCGGAGGAATTCCTGGAGGAACTTCCGGAGGAATTCCTTGAGGAACTTCCGGAGGAATTTCTTGAGGTACTTCCGAAGGAATTCTTGGAGGAACTTCCGGAGGAATTCCTTGAGGAACTTCCGGAGGAATTTCTTGAGGTACTTCCGAAGGAATTCTTTGAGGAACTTCCGGAGGAATTCCTTGAGAAACTTGCGGAGGAATTCCTGGAGGAACTTCTGGAGGAATTCCTTGAGGAACTTCTGGAGCAATTCCTTGAGGAACTTCCGGAGGAATTCCTGGAGGACCTTCAGAGGAATTCCTTGAGGAACTTCCGGAGGAATTCCTTGAGCAACTTCCGGAGGCATTCCTTGAGGATCTTCCGGAGGAATTCTTTAAGGAACGTCCGGAGGAATTCCTTGAGGAACTTCCGGAGGAATTTCTTGAGGAACTTCCGGAGGAATTCCTTGAGGAACTTCCGGAGGCATTCCTTGAGGAACTTGCGGAGGAATTCCTGGAGGAATTCCTTGAGAAACTTCTGGAGCAATTTCTTGAGGAACTTCCGGAGAAATTCCTGGAGGACCTTCAGAGGAATTCCTTGAGGAACTTCCGGAGGAATTCCTGGAGGACCTTCAGAGGAATTCCTTGAGGAACTTCCGGAGGAATTCCTTGAGGAACTTCCGGAGGCATTCCTTGAGGAACTTCCGGAGGAATTCCTTGAGGAACTTCCGGAGGAATTTCTTGAGGAACTTCCGGAGAAATTCCTGGAGGAACTTCTGGAGGATTTCCTTGAGGAACTTCCAGAGGAATTCCTGGAGGACTTCCAGAGGAACTCATTGAGGAACTTCCGGAGGAATTCCTGGAGGAACTTCTGGAGCAATTCCTTGAGAATCTTCCGGAGGAATTCCTGGAGGACCTTCAGAGGAATTCCTTGAGGAACTTCCGGAGGAATTCCTTGAGGAACTTCCGGAGGAATTCCTTGAGGAACTTCCGGAGGAATTCCTGGAGGAACTTCCGGAGGAATTTCTTGAGGAACTTCCGGAGGAATTCCTTGAGGAACGTCCGGAGGAATTTCTTGAGGAACTTCCGGAGGAATTCCTCGAGGAACTTCCGGATGAATTCCTTAAAGAACTTCATGAGGAATTTCTTGAGGAACTTCCGGAGGAATTCCTTGAGGAACTTCCGGAGGAATTTCTTGAGGAACTTCCGGAGGAATTTCTTGAGGAACTTCCGGAGGAATTCCTTGAGGAACTTCCGGAGGCATTCCTTGAGGAACTTGCGGAGGAATTCCTGGAAAAACTTCTGGAGGAATTCCTTGAGAAACTTCCGGAGGAATTCCTGGAGGACCTTCAGAGGAATTCCTTGAGGAACTTCCGGAGGCATTCCTTGAGGAACTTCCGGAGGAATTCCTGGAGGAACTTCCGGAGGAATTCCTTGAGGAACTTCCGGAGGAATTTCTTGAGGAACTTCTGGAGGAATTCCTTGAGGAACGTCCGGAGGAATTCCTTGAGGAACTTCCGGAGGAATTTCTTGAGGAACATCCGGAGGAATTCCTGAAGGAACTTCCGGAGAAATTCCTGGAACTTCTGGAGGAATTCCTTGAGGAACTTCTGGAGGAATTCCTTGAGGAACTTCTGGAGCAATTCCTTGAGGAACTTCCGGAGGAATTCCTGGAGGAACTTCAGAGGAATTCCTTGAGGAACTTCCGGAGGAATTCCTTGAGGAACTTTCGGAGGCATTCCTTGAGGAACTTCCGGAGGAATTCCTGGAGGAACTTCCGGAGGAATTCCTTGAGGAACTTCCGGAGGAATTTCTTGAGGTACTTCCGAAGGAATTCTTTGAGGAACTTCCGGAGGAATTCCTTGAGGAACTTGCGGAGGAATTCCTTGAGAAACTTCTGGAGCAATTTCTTGAGGAACTTCCGGAGAAATTCCTGGAGGACCTTCAGAGGAATTCCTTGAGGAACTTCCGGAGGAATTCCTGGAGGACCTTCAGAGGAATTCCTTGAGCAACTTCCGGAGGCATTCCTTGAGGAACTTCCGGAGGAATTCCTTGAGGAACTTCCGGAGGAATTCCTGGAGGAACTTCCGGAGGAATTCCTTGAGGAACGTCCGGAGGAATTTCTTGAGGAACTTCCGGAGGAATTCCTTGAGGAACTTCCGGAGAAATTCCTGGAGGAACTTCTGGAGGAATTCCTTGAGGAACTTCTGGAGGAATTCCTTGAGGAACTTCCGGAGGAATTCCTTGAGGAACTTCCGGAGGAATTCCTTGAGGAACTTCCGGAGGAATTCCTTGAGGAACTTCCGGATTAATTCCTTGAGGAACTTCCGGAGGAATTCCTTGAGGAACTTTTGGAGGAATTCCTTCCGGAGAAATTCCTGGAGGAACTTCTAGAGGAATTCTTTGAGGAACTCCCGGAGGAATTCCTGGAGGACCTTTAGAGGAATTCTTTGAGGAACTTCCGGAGGAATTCCTTGAGGAACTACCGGAGGAATTCCTTGAGGAACTTCCGGAGGCATTCCTTGAGGAACTTGCGGAGGAATTCCTGGAGGAACTTCTGGAGCAATTCCTTGAGAATCTTCCGGAGGAATTCCTGGAGGACCTTCAGAGGAATTCCTTGAGGAACTTCCGGAGGAATTCCTTGAGGAACTTCCGGAGGAATTCCTGGAGGAACTTCCGGAGGAATTCCTGGAGGAACTTCCGGAGAAATTCCTGGAGGAACTTCTGGAGGAATTCCTTGAGGAAATTCTGGAGGAATTCCTTGAGGAACTTCCGGAGGAATCCCTGGAGGACCTTCAGAGGAATTCCTTGAGGAACTTCCGGAGGCATTCCGTGAGGAACTTCCGGAGGAATTCCTGGAGGAACTTCCGGAGGAATTCCTTGAGGAACTTCTGGAGGAATTCCTTGAGGAACTTCCGGAGAAATTCCTTGAGGAACTTCCGAAGGAATTCCTTGAGGAACTTCCGAAGGAATTCCTTGTGGAACTTCCGGAGGAACTCCTGGAGGAACTTCGCCACGCCGCCGTCGCTGACTGAAAATGGTCTATCACGTCGCCGCCGATAACATTTCAATATGCGCACAGCTCTAGCACCCATATGCTCGATTTTTCAAATGTCCTCATTGGATCATCAACTGGAACGATTCCATGTTTCCAGGAATTCCAGGATTCCAACAAACACACTGAATGAGTTCCAATCCCTTATTCATAAAAAATCACAAATGTCCGAAAATCACGAAATTGCGTAAATTTCCCACCGAAAAAAACCCCGAATTTTATGCCGTCGAACGACACCAATGTGATCAAATCCGTAAATGTCCTCATCCCAACTAACATTTTTGGTGCTAAAAGCTTCAACTTCTAGCCTTTGGCTGTATAATATTTGAATAAAAGCAGCCAATGCTGAATAAAAGAAAAGCCTCCGCAAATAATCCCTTAAACTTCAACTCGACTATTACCCAAATATCTATCAGCTAGTCAGTGTGCCGAATATATTTAATCTTTTATCGTTTATGCAGCTTTCATATAGTCGTAAAACAGCTCTGTCTGATTTAGCAACAAAGCTCATCGGTTAAGAGCTCATGTATGTAACTGAGTTGCTTGTTAGCAACTTCCCATATTACGGTGAGTAGCATTCACAATGAAAACGTTTTTGCGGTTGTTATAGCACTAACAATATAGCGTAATGGCGCTATAAATGAACTAACGAAGCTTTTAGGCAACTTCTGTACCTTTGAAGATTACACAACGTTTAAGTAAACCTATTACTGCTTCTTTTAATAGCATATCAGTATGGAACGTCAAAACCGCTATGTTTACATTTGATTTTTGTTGCCGGAGCTGTGTATGAGCTATTGATTTCTGTAATGCAGCTACAAAGATATTCACCTGCTCTTATAGCAACTGACAAAGCGCTGTCATTAATGCTAGCAGATAGCGTAAGAAAACAAGCCATTTAGAAGCGATATTTCTGTTGACGGCTACTGTTAAACGATTAGCAGCAAAGTAGCATATATACAGGTCGAGAAAATGTTGCCTAAAAACAATTTCAGCGATTGATGATGGATAAAAGTTAGCCAACAGAACATGCTGATAGATGTTTGAATAATGGTTGAAATTATGCTGAAAGCATAATTTTAAGCTTATGTGCTGAAAGCAGCATGTAGGCCTCTTTCTAGCGTTTATACAGCATGAATCTGAAAATAGCGCCAGTAAAACAACCTATAGGGTATGCGAAGAAGCACATCCATAATTTTCTTTGTTATTTACATATGTCAAAGTGACGGTGATGACAGAGCAGCGGCCATTGAATCAGGAGATCAGGAGTTCGAATCTAGGTAGGAACAAAATTGATATTTGTGTTTTCACAAAAAAAACATTGAATAAACTCCCCAAATTTACTCTCCTCTCAAATAATATTTAATCAAATTGAATTCAGTGGCTGTATAAAACTTATTTAACAGATTCAAAAAATCTGAATAAGCGCCATTGAAGCAAATTATATTACTAAATGGTTTAGTAAAGATTGAGAAAAAACTGTGTAACATGCTGTAAAGTAGTTGTGCAGACACGTCAAAAACAGCTGAATAGATTCGCCAGATTTGCTGGTAAAAGCATTGAATAGAAGTTCTTGATCATATGTATAGCACACATATTCAGCTTAAAGCCGTATAGACGAGTTGAAATAACATTTACATTGACATTAAATGTTAGTTGGGATTGGGTTCCACCGGAACCGGCTCCAGGTTGGCCACCTGAAGGTGGTTAAATACACTTTAAAGTATAATGCATGAGCTCCTTTTGCTTTTGTGAGTGAATTCAAGTCATTTGGGTATTTAAACGGTTCCAATCTATCCATTTCGGAAGTGTCCACTTTATAGGTCCCTACCGGAACCGATATCAAGCAGCCATGCATCCGGAGCCAATTGCTGGGTCCTAGAAATCTCAAATATAACATATGATTGCATTTCGATTCACCATTCATAGATTTTTCAATCCAGAACCATTACGAAAATTCACGTCCTCAAGCCATTTCCATATAAAGTGGATCCACTTATAAACAGAAAATCAAAACTTTGTCTTAAGAACAAATTTTTGATTTACAAAAAAAATTAGGACATCAATGTTGTATGCTGTGCCAATATGGACTTTTGCTGCATTTACCAGATAGAAGGCCCTTCAGAGGATTCAGAATAAAATTTTGAAAATGATTTTGAAGTTGCCTCCATGGTATAGTACCACTGAACTTCATAGAATTTCCAATTTTAGACAAAATCCTTAGTTTTAATTAGCTTAGTTTTTTCACCTAATTAAAACTAAGGATACAAGGAGCTGATTTTTGTCTAAAATTGGAAATTCTATGAAGTTCAGTGGTATTAACTAAGCTAATTAGTTTAGTTTAAGTTAAAAACATGAAAATTCTTACATGATTCAATTCAGCCAGAGGAAAAATCTTAACTGCCAAAGGCAAATGAAATGTATTAATAACGGTACTAAAAATGTATCATATCAAATAAGGATGATAGTGTTAAGAGAACACGGAACAAGTAGACCTAGGTGTTTTGGACAACTAATAGAAATAGTTTAAAAATTCCGTTTGTTGTTGACAGGTCCCTATTCTTAATTATGAGTCATGGAGCATATAAATTGAACTTAAAACCAATTTCAGCATACTCACGTTATAGTTTCCAGTATCCACAAAATGGCTATACGTTGGATCCTTCATCTCGTTGCATTTTTCCCAAGTAGCCAACACAACGGCACACAACCATATGGGCATAATTACTATCAGCTTCGGCACGTAGAATGTGAGCAGTTTCCTTTCATTTTGCCGCAGACCGTGGTAAATGCACAACCAAAATAGGAGCAATGCACACAGGAAGGTAGCTTGTAGGATAGCGTCCAACATTCCCGGTATCCAGCTACCCATCAGAAATATCAAGGGGAATAGTGGGTCTGCAAAAGATTGTAGAATCAGATAATTGGTTTGGTAAGTGGGGCAGATTCAGGATATATTACTATTATAGAGCACCAACAGCGGCAACAAAACAGACATCCACTTCTGCTCTATTGACCAATCGTAGATAGGATACTTCCGAAGCGTGTGTGCGAACCAGCATGTGACGATAAACGTGAACAGCAAAAATATGAATCGAAACCATATCTCAATCTGGGTGAATGCAGGATTATAGGTTTTGAAGTAGAATAGCACACTGTTTATGTTGTATCGATGATGAAATCCTTCCAACCCATAGAACCGCACCGTCAGGATGTAATGGGCATAATCCAAAAAGCCCAGATGCATCACGATGAATTCCTCACATGAGTCACGTGAGCAGGTCAGATGGCGCGTCCGATTTTTGCTCTGATCCACACTCAACACTGTAACCGGTTTGTGCTCAACCGTGAGACCATCGATCCCAACACTAACATGGAAACTTTTGTCGAATATCTCATCATCGGTGTTGTCCGTTTCGATGTTCGCAATTAACCACAGCTGCTGCGAATAAGTGGTCATCAATGGAGTTCGCATCACGAATGGCCCGGTGGCCAAGTAGTCCGCATTAGAACCGCTGGAGTTCGGCATCAGTGAACTCCCGGTCACCATGGTGGTCAACGTAATAGGCGGACCAGCCAAACCGATGAAAATTCCCAACCCGAAACAAGCGAAAAACGCTAGAAAAACCACTACGAACTCTCGCTTGTTCATCGAATACAGACGCATATGGACGGACCGTTCACAGCGATCGTGATGGTAGGCAGGGGCGATGTACTTGTTAAACTCGCTGAACAAATCACTGAACTGTGAGAGGGAGTTCCGCAATCTCAGGAACATTCCACCGGGGGTCACGTACGAGTAACCCAGACCGGAGGTATCCTGAGGCGGTTTGTTTGCCATATTTTTATAATTTGCGACTATATGAACACTTGAATCAATCACTCTTCACATAAGATTTTCACCGGAGGCCATTTTTTCCACAGCGAATGGTGAATAGTAGAAGCAATAAAAGTACACGGGACTGCGATCTACGCCTTCATTCACACAGATGTTATTTGGTCAGAACTTCCAGCAACATTAACCCGTAATCGGTTGAATCGATTTTAAACCAATCAATCAATTGAACACCTCCCCATCAATCAGGGAAAAACTGGAAACGAGTTGAATCTGGTTCGTGCTTCGGAAAAGTCTCTATTATTCTGTCAAAACAAAGTGTTCGATTTCCACTGTGGGGGAAATCTCGGTCCGATGTTTTCCCTAATAGAGAAATGAAGCGCAGGCGCGCACGTGCCACTCCAGTCCACCGACAAACGACAGCCTGCATGTTTGTATTCCTTTGCATCTATTGAGTGGTCGGTAGGTCGGTTTGTCACATGGTCTGGCCTCTCACCACGTGCAGTTGCATTACGGAACTCATTCGTTACAATTGGCAGCTTGGTGTCGTGTTACAATCCTAACGATTTGAATCAATTAACTTACCCATCAGTTCATTCAAAGTTAATTGCCTTGCCTATGTTCCGGGTATTAAGCCACTCGGAGTGGAAATTAATTATTATGTCTGAAACTCGATTTATGCATGCATATGCACAACATGTGATAGATTTAGTTCGGAAAAGGTAGGAGCCAGACAATACTCTAAAGACTCATCCTACTTGGTCGGCATTGTACAAAATACACTGGCCGGCATAATAAAGTGCCCACTTGCCGTTTTTCATACAAAATGGTCAACTTTGGAGCTCTAGATCTCAGGTTCCCGTGAACCGATTTGGCTGAAAATTTTACCAGAGCTCAGATATAACTTGAATTTTAACATATCTAAGTTTCGACCATATTGATTCACAGGTTAAAAATTATTGCGGTATTACCAAAGTGAATTTTTGGCAAAAATTTATTTTTAAATATCTTGAATTCTATAGGTTGTAGACTGATGACATATTCAGCAAAAACGCGTATTTTGCCAATACAAAAAGTTTGCTATATATACCTGTACACTTAGAGATGTAGTTTTCGAGGTATTTGAAAAACAATTTTTGCCAAAAAATTCACGTTGGTATTACCGCAATAATTTTTAACCCTGTGAGTCAATATGCTCGAAACATAGATATGTTAAAATTCAAGTTATATCTGAGCTCTGGTAAAATTTTCAGCCAAATCGGTTCACGGGAACCCAAGATCTAGAGCTCCAAAGTTGACCATTTTGTATGAAAAACGGCAAGTGGGCACTTTATTATGCCGGCCAGTGTACATATGAGAGAGTTAGTTCTGAAAATGTATTGCAAGAGTTCGACTACGTGCCTGGTGCTGGAATTTTGGTTTCATCAATACTCGCTAAACTGCGGAGAACAACGGAGGTTCATCGTAGCATAGTAGAGATAGCACCTGTCAAGCGTACTGGTTTTGTGGGATCAAACCCCACCGAAGGGAGCGGTTACCCTCCAATACCTTTTCTGAACTAAATCTATCACGTTTTTTTCTTCTTCTTTTTTTATTGTTATGCGTATGCATAAATCAAGTTTCCGACGAACTTACCCATGTATTAACGTTTATTGTTTGAATTTTTAGTAGCACTCCAACTGATTATTTTTCATAACATAGGTTTCTAGAACTATCAAAATTGAAAAAAATAATAAAAAATATCAAATGATGGATGCAATAGTCAGGATACCACTTCTCTGTCGGCACACTTATTTGTTTCAAATTATGTTTCACGAGATGTTTTTGCTCTTCGCTGGGAGTTTCAGCTTAAATTCAATTAATGCCAGATGGACGGCAATAAAATGTAACATGCAGAATTGGACAAGGGTTAGATAACTACGGATAAGGGATATAAAAGCCAACAATGTGGCCATGTGGCAAGACAATGCAATGCTCAGCAATGTTCTATGCTATGTGTGCGGTCAGAAATAGTGATTTTTCCAATTAGATCCGCGCTCTCCCAGACTGTGCTAAGCCGTTCTGGAAGCTAACCAAAATTCTAAAATCCAAGCCTCGGCCAAGGTTCGCTTGGATCGCTTGATGACTCTTGCAGAGAAGGCAGTCGAAATAGGTCGCCATTTTGTCAGCTCACGCAATCTTAGACATAACATCATCAGTCCACATGCAGCAGCCGTCAGCGAGCTTGCGAACAACATCCATCTGACTCCAAACGACTTCCCGGAGGAGTTGGAGATCACAGCATGCCGGTCTGGGAGAGCTGCGCTAAAATCCAAAAACAAAATAATAACAACAAAACTTGTCACAAACAGCTATGCACAAATTGAAAGAGTTATAGGCACTCTATATTCTTTTCCTTTCCATATGACTCTTCACATCTCAACTGATAAGACAGATACTTTTGGAGGATCGGAACGGTATCCGCGCCATTTTGACCTTGATGCATTCAAATTGCAGCATCCAATGGTATCCACGGCAACTGAAATTGAAAACAATGAAACGGAAAACAAAACTTGAGAACAAAAACCATATACTTTCCAAGCAAAAATATATCTTCAATGAAATTTATTATAGGGTAAACTGCCCAATAGTGGACCCCTAGTAGCGGAATTTTGCTATTCTTGTCATAAGGCCACAGAGAACAGACGTTGAAGCTCCACTCGCCATGTTGTGATAACTTTTTACTGTTCATTTTGAAATTACTTTGGAATGTCGCCGTTATCCCGTACATAATCAGCGCTAGCGTCATCAAAAAATGCCACTGTGCGCTAGTGTCGTTATGCATGCAAGGGCATACCAGCGCCATCGTGTTGTCAAAATGAGATTGTGAGTTGCAATGTCGACGTCGATGGCGTTGAGGTTCGGTGTGTTTGTTCACACATGTTTTACAAGAAATTTTGTTCGAGCCTCCATGTCTGTTCTCTGTGATAAGGCTTAGAAATTTTCAACATATTAACTCTGCTTGATATCTAGCAACAAGCTCGGCATCCCCTCTTCACGATACATACATAAAACACCCAAATTCACGACGTTATTCATTGAAATTGAAATTTTAAAGACTAACTGAATTCGCCCTATAGTAGACCCCCTGGGGGTCCATAATAGGAAATTACTTTCCTATAGTCGACACTTCATTTGATTTTCATGTCCCGTTTCGGGACGTTCTTCTTCCCTATTATGGACCCCCCAAAATATTCCTATAATGGACACTCTCGTGTTTATTTTTTATAGAATTGTAAAAAATCATCTAATTTTACTTTCCATAGCATTTCCAATGCATGTAATCAAATCATAGGACTGTGAGGTAGGTTCTCCCGATATAATTTCATAGCAAAATGTTGACATTGTGCAGTAATAATGCAAAAATGGCTGGAGGGTCCACTATTGGTTGGGGGTCCACTATTGGGCACTTTACCCTAATTCCAGTGGATTCAAATTAAAATACTTACAGAAATAATGATTCCAATGACGAGCAATTGTGTGCCATCTTGTGTTATGAGCCATCTTGTGTGATGCGCGCATACATCTGGGGTGGCATTGTGCATCTCGATTCGAACGTAATTCTATCGAGTCGAACATGTTTGGCATTACGGGTTTCGATTCGATCTCGAAAACGATTCATCGTTCGAGTATGCTCGAGGAGGTAAAGGAATAACGAGATGTTTTGGCATTATGGAAACTCGTTAGCACACTGAAAAACGACTCAAGTCGAATGAAAAACACTCGTCACCTTTATAGCTTTCGAATGTTGTTCGAGAGTCATTCTTCTTTTAATTATATTTGTTATTATTTCACTACAGGAAGAGAATAAATGTTTCATTATTGTATCTTGAGGAAAAGAATGTCATTAGTATACCTACTTTTATAGTTTCCAGACAATATGCAATCTCTAATTATCTCGAAACCCGCGTAAAAACGACTTCAACTAAAATCGGTTTTTTGAGGTTTTCACGTATTTTTTGACGATTTTGATAAATCGCGTGAAAAATATATGAGGAAAATCTGCGTAAAAACGTGTATATTCCAAAATGTACGTAAAAATAGATGAGTTAAATTAAAAAAACGCGCATGAGATGACCCAAGTGCATTTAACCAAAATACATGGAAACATCAATTTGTATCGTAACAATATCTCAATTTACAAAACACGTCGTATCGGCATAATGTTTTAATCGGTTGCAACTGCGCAATGAATAATACTGCTTTTTAAAGTCACTGAGCACAATTTGCTTGTTTATTAATTAACTGCCAATTCATGCCCTGAAGGATGCCTTTCCAACAGGCAAACATGCTACACTCAGATGAAATTACTCTTATTCTCTCTGTTTACTCACATTCGCCATGCGCTGAAGGTTGTCTCTCCAGTGGGCGGCATACTAAACACCTCTAAACACGGAGACATCTATCTCTTATTCCCTGTTTAAATTCCGTTCGACAGAACATACTCGCTAGTACGGCACCATTCGAAATCTTGTACTGCGACTGAATGAAGTCGAACGAAATAGATAATGCCGCATTTTTTTCGAAACGAATCCAAAAACTTACGAATCGAGTGATTCGATTCGAGATGCGCAATTCCAATTTTTGACATATGAGTTTTACCATATGAGTTTTA